>NW_020884951.1:2217439-2287726 GCF_003945725.1 Corapipo altera
GGGACATGCTGTGTCTGCTGCTGCTGGGGACACTCCACCCACGTGGCTTCGCACACATGAAGTTGTGAAAGTCCCCAGAGCATAACCCCAAGGAGAAACCTTTGGATGAAGACAACCCCACTCCACACAGAGAGGGGTGGGAGGGTTTTTCTTTCCAGTTACAAGCTCGGTGGTTCGGATATGCTGCAGCTCAGGAGAGTGGGGTCACTTCCCCCAGCCCTGCTGAGCACAGGAGGGATGGGCTCAGCCTGTGACAAATCACAGAGAAGGGTACAGGGAGGTCAGGTCGTGGCTGCCAGCAGCCCACGCTCCTCAGCACGGCTGCACGAGCCTTGGCAAAACTCAGCTTGCAGCCAGCACCACCATGGGATACCAGGAATGGGGCTCTCCATGGCACAGAGACACCCAGGAACCTGCCAGTGGCAACAGCAATGTCCAGGATCCACCCCGAGCCATGGGCCAGGCTGGGCATTTCCCTGCAGAGGAGGGAGCCAGCCCGGAGGCAGGAGCTGGATCCTGGCACAGGAGGAGCACTGGGGTCCCTGGGGAGGAGCAGCTCAGCCCTCCCAAGGCACATGGATGGGAGAGGCACTGGGTGGGCACCACGGCCGGGGCTGCTTCACCTCCTGATCCCCTCTGAGCAGTGAAAGCTGGGATTGTTTCACCCCCACCCCAGAGCTGGAGGTGTGTAAACAGGAAGAGTCGCTCCCTGCGCACCCGGAGCGAGGGAAAAATGAGGTGTTGAAAAGATGACAACCGGCTCTGCCAAGGATTTCACCTGGGCAGGGAGTGGGGAGAGCAGGGAGCGAGGGACAGGGAAGGTGGGGAGGGGGAGCTCTAGGAGAAGAGGAGATACTTGGAAAATTGTAGCTCTTATTTTGGGAGCAGAAAATATTCTCTTCCTGGCATCAAAGGATTTCACTTTCTTCCACCTAGAAAAAGTCAAGGCAGCCCCGTGGCTGCTGAGGGTGGAGGGGCATCGGGGCAGGGCAGGGCAGGGCAGGCCTGGGCAGGATGTGGGAATGAAAAGCCCTCTGTGCAGCTCCACTCCCCCGGGGGCACTCCAGGCTCTGGAAAAGCCCAGAGGGAATCTCGATCATGGAGTGTTTATCGCTGAGGTCACTGCTGCCCTTCCCCACCCGGGCCTCCTTCTCCCTCCCCTGCTTGAGGACCAGGCTCAGGGTTTTCAGAGGAAAACCTGCCATGTCCCAGGTGCTGCCACTGTCCCCACAGCCCAGGTGTGCCGTGGGTACCTCTTTTGGGGACAGTAACACTCGGGACACCTCTCCATCACAGAGCAGTCGGTCACAGCAGGACCACTGAGGCTGCACCGCTGTGCACGGGGCTCAGGCAAAGCCCTTTTTCTCTGAGAGCCAATGCAGAAAATTGACATTTGGTGGCGGGTAAGATCCCTCCCTCCATCGTGCAGAACAAGTTCTCCATCACCACACACCACTCCAGGGAGGATTTATGCTGCGCCGCTGCTCCCTAGAGATGGATGTCCCAGAGCACAGGGGTTTCTGTCCCACCCACCAGTGCTCAAGAGCAGCTGCCCAGGACCGGGTGGCGTTGGGGGACACCCGGCTCCTGCACGTTGTTACCACCTGGTGGCACCAAAAAAGCTGTCAGAGGAAGAACTAATTAATTCCAGTCGCAGCCTTTGGCTTGGGAATTTCAGCGCAGTTTTTAGGATTGCTGTGGTTCGCCGTGTGGCTGTTAAACACCGAGTCGTTTTATAGCCGGAGGGTTAATGTTCGTGGGCTTCAGCCCCGCAGCGGGGGCTGCAGCTCAGGCTGAACGCTCAGGGGGGGGGAGGCTTTGCCTGCAGAGCTCAGCCCCTGGCACCCCCCGCCCGCCCTCCCCCTGTGCTGGCACAGCAGTGGCACCACGGCTGGCCCAGGGCATGGGGTGACTGCTCAGGAGTGAGGCTCACTGCCTGTGCGATGGCTGGCAGTGATCCTGTGGGATCCAAAATCCTTTAGAGTAATCCCAAATCATTCTGGGGCTGGATTGTCCCCCCTGGTTTGGGCATGGCAGGGACAAGGACCAGGGATAGCTGCTTGGACCAGCTGCATCCCAGCACTGTCAGCAGCAAACCTTTGGGGCCAGGCTGGGTCCATGGAGGGAAACCCACCAGAAATTTCCCCCCAAAGCAGGAGGGAGGCCCCCGGGGTGGAACCTCCAGGAGCAGAGGCCAGGTCCTTGCAGGGCTGCAGCACCGGTTGCTGACAGCAGCTGGATCTCCGGGAGCCTGGAAGTGACCCTAAAACTGTCCAAACAAACCCCCGTCTCACAGCTTTGCTGGGCCATGGACAGTCTGTCAGGGCAGCACAGGGGGAGGGTTGAGTGTGGCAGGAGCTCTGCACAGCTGGGGCGTTCCCCTTCCTCCCAGGAGTGGCTGAAGAGAGAGGGCTCGAGCTCCCCATGTCACAGCATCACACAAACCCCCTCGTCCTTCCCACTAAATCCCTTCTGCATCCCCCAGGAATGGCATGGACAGGCACCCAGGAGAGGGGGGGAGATGGGGGGCCGTGTCTGATGGGCACAAGCAAAGGAGAGGGTGTCCTGCTCCTAGCTGTGTGAGCAGGGTCTTAAAACAGACTGGTAAGGCCCTGGCACAGGTTGTCCAGAGAAACTGTGGTCTCCTCATCCCTGGAAGTGTTCAAGGCCAGGTAGGACAGGGCTTGAAACAACCTGGTCTAGTGAAAAGTGTGGGTGGAATGAATGTGGGTGTGCAACAAGTTGGGCTTTAAGATCCTTTGCAATCCAAACCATTCTGTGATTCTAAGAGAAGTTGTGTGAGAGCTGGACCCTTGCCTGCACCAGTGAGCATCACCAGTACCCTCAGCCATCACCTCTCCAGTGAGGCCTCCCCACCACCCTGACATGCCCCCTGCAGCTGTGCTGCCCTCCTGTGAGGTGACCCCTGGGCATGGGCTGCTGCCCGAGGTGACGGAGCTGCAGGGATGGACCAGGGCAGCAGGGCTCACCTGGAGTGTCTGCACCACATCCAGCCCTGTGCAAGGCTGCAGGAGCCTCCCACGTCCTTCCTTTGCCAGTGATATTGCTGAGCAGGAGGTCAGTTGAAGGCAGGACATCCGATGAAAGAGCTTAATTGCTTCAGGTTACGTTCAAAAAACACAGCCTAAATAAAGAGGTGGGGGGAGGTAGCAGCTCTTGATGGTTTGAGAGATTTATGTGTCTCAGCTGCTCCTGATCAGCCCTGGTCACCTCCAGCTCCCCATCGCCTGTTTTCCACCTTCCAGGGTTGCCCCATGTGTTGAAATGTTTGGGTGTCCCCAGAGGGCTGAGCCTTGGCCCTCATTAATCCCCCCTCACTGACCCGACAACAGGGAGGAAATTTGCCTCAATTAAACGTGTAAGGTCTCATTTCCCTTTGAAGTCAGAGCAGCACCAGGGAGCACTAGGGAGGTCTGGAGAATAACCAGGGAAACTGAGCCCAAAGTCTTCACACTGGGGAGCTGCACACTAGAGATGAGCCTAAGCCCATAGAGCAGCTTACTGCTGTCTCGTCTCCCTCAGGAGAGTGCCCACGTTCTCAGAGCAGTGCTGGAGCAAGGAACATCATGGCAGGGTGGGAGAGCTATGCAGAGGTGCCAGAAGGACTGATGAAAGACCCCTAATCCACTTCAGCTGCTGATCAAGGGAAGGAAAACCTCCTCTGTTTCAGTTTGGGCTCAGTTCTTCAAGGATGTGTAGATGGCACCTGGCACCAACACCTCCAGAGAGGGGGAGTGGAGCCCCCATGTCCTGCTCTGCCTCGGATGGGTGTCCCAGCCTGCGAGTGTCCCTGCAGGGTGCGTGGGTGAGCACAGAGCTGCTCTGCTGCCCGTCCCTGGGAGCTGGCAGTGCAGGGAAGGCTCATCCAGCCTGGAGCCACCCAGCCTGTGCGTGCTGCAATGAGACCTGAAAGCACGCAGCCACATTCCCTGCACCTTCTGGCACGGTGGGAATAACAGATCACCAGCTCCTGCCTGTCATCCATCCTGCTTATTTCCTGCACTGAGCCTGATTTATGCTGCATCTCCTTCCCCCGTGCCATCGGCGCGCGCTGATAGATGGCCCCGCTCCCTGCTCTCGCTGTCCCCTTGTGCTGCATCCAACCATTAATTCTGTGCCAATGTAAACCTGTCTCACCTTCGAGACTTTAATTTCGCAAAAACATAAACACCTTATAATCCGTCTGTCTTTATCTGGCTCCGGAGCTTTCCCTCCCTCCCCTCGGCCAAGGGTTATCTGGGGTGAGGATGTGGCCGCAGAGCAGGATCAGCCCCAGCCATGGCCAAGGGGGCTGCCCCAGTCCCAGCACATGGAGCTGGGAGGAAGAGTCACTCACCACCCTCATCGTTCCTCTGGAGTACATAACAACCCCTGCATATTCCTGGAGAGGTGCAGGAGGTGCAGCCAGGTCCAATAAGCCATCATATCCCAGAGTCAAGTGCTTGGAGGGCCACTGAGTGGCCCAAGCTCAGCTTCCAGCCCTGAACGGTGGCCAGACCTTCTGTGCAGGGAGAGCCCTCACCCTGAATGAATCCTGGCATTTCCTGGGTTTTCAGTCCTGATGAAAGACTGAAAGTGGAGCTTTGTGAGGACCTGGGAATCAGCCACGTGCCACTGCCCCCCCGCTGCTCCTCCCTTTCTCTGCTCACAGCCTGGATGGCACTCGGGGTCCAGCTGAGGACCAGACCCTGGGTGGGAGCTGGGAGCCTTCAGGCAGGACTGCTGCCACTGCCTCAGGTTCCACACAAGGGCTCAGAGTTCCCTCCAGCACTGGCAATTCCACCATGGCCAGGAAGGAAAAGAAGACAACAACGTGGCAAAAATTAACTGTATGTCCTGGGGCTGCACAAGGGCTGGATTTGGTGATCTTGGAGGTCTTTTCCAACCTTCCTGTTTAATGATTCTATGGGACATGTGTGTCACTGCCCTGTCTGCCAATGAATGCCTCAGTTCTTAGAGAGGGACAGAAGGAGCCACAGCCACCAAAGTCCCTGAGCCAGCCCTGGGCCAGAGCTCAGACCTGCACAGCACAGAGGGATGGACAGAGAGAACCCTGGCAGGTCATGCTCAGGGCCATCACTGCCCACCAACAAGTCACCAGTAAGTCCTGCAGCATTTTGTCCTTCCCTCCTCAACTTTCCTCTTTCCCCTTTTTGATTCTTGAGTCATTTGTTCTGATCTTTGGCAATTCCTACAGCACATAAAAATCCATGCCACTCCTCCCTTTGGGGAATGACGTGCATTCAGCTCCGTGGCTGCCATCCATTCAGTGCCAGGTTATTAAAATGAAGATATCTTTCAGCACTACCGACCTGTTAATCAGGGGAATGGCTTCGGAGGGCTTTTGTGGGCTCTGTTAATTTGTGCTGCATTGAGCCACGTCGAGCTGAGCGGAGCATTAGGGACGGGAGAGAAGGGAATAAATCAATGAAGTGGATGGAGGAGTGCTGGGTTGGCTGGCTGTGCTGCAGCTGCCACGCTCTCACTTAAACACTTTACATCCATCAGAGCCTGCAGGTGGAACTCTGGCTCCCAGGCAACAGGTTTTGTCCTTAGGAGCTCAGTGTGTGCTGTGCAGGTTCCTCAGGATGTGGAGCACGTGGTCCTGCCTCGCCTGGCTGCCCCAGCTCTGAGCATCACCCAGCCCACCCAGGCTCTGCCCCAGGCTCTGTGCAGCTCCAGGCAGAGGCTGTGGGTGCTGAGAGGGTGCTGAGGACCTGCTCACTCTGTGGCTGCTCAGTGATGACATTCACAGAATCACAGAATCACAGGATGGTTTGGGTTTTTAGGAGTCTGAGACCTCATCCCGTTCCACCCCCTGCCACGGGCAGGGACACCTTCCACTAGCCCAGGTTGCTCCGAGCCCCGTCCAGCCTGGCCTTGGACACTTCCAGGGATGGGGCAGCCACAGCTTCTCTGGGCAACCTGTGCCAGGGCCTCCCCACCCTCCCAGGGAAGGATTTCCTCCCGATATCCATCTAACCCTGCCCTCTGGCAGTGGGAAGCCATCACCCCTTGCCCTGTCGCTCTAGGCCCTTGTCCACGTCCCTCTCCAGCTCTCTTGGAGCCCCTTTAGGCACTGGAAGGGGCTCTAAGATGTCAGGCTATCACCCTGAGACAGGAGAAGACAAACCCACCCCCCTTCTCCAAGGTGGCCTGTCACAGGGTGTGGTTGCCCACAGCTGAGCTGTTCCTCTGTGAGCTTCCCACGGGGGATGCAGCTGCAGGGAGGTGAGACCTGGCCAGTGCCCTGTGGTAATGGCATGGATGGTCTGGGAGGAGAAGTCCCTGCTCCACGTTCCCCTGGGCATCTCCTCCCTGCACCCAGAGGAAGCACAGGGAGGGAGCAGTAACTCAACATAATCATTAAAAATCAGCACTGCCCCCCCGGCCTGTGCCAATATATCTACATTTGGAAATTCATAATCCTGCTAATTGGGATTTTCCTTTTATACTAATGGCCTTCTGGCAAACAAAAATCCATCAGGCTCCCTTCACAGTGCCAGTCAGAGCAGAGGATCAAGGGGATCCAGCGCAGCCCCTCTGTGAAGGCTGTGGGCAACATTCTCCTGATCCCTCAGAACCATTTGGAGCATGTGCCATTCTCTGTCCTCCTTTTGGCTGAGAGGGAGCTCTTGCTTCTGAAGGAGATATTGCATTTTCATTGGGCTTAATTCTTTAGGAAAAGGAATCATTCATGTCTCCCGCCTTTGAAACCTGCAAGTCTTATCATCTTGCTCTTAATAATGTTCTTTTTTTGCTGGAATGTTTCATAACAGCTTTTAAGTCTTTGCTGTGGTCGGACAATGGGGAGATGGCATCAGCTCCATGCCTGTGAGTGGCCTTCAGGGAATTTTAAGGGAGGGAGATGCTGGAAGTTTGGCACCAAGGAAATGGATTAGGATTGTTGTCAATTCATAATGCTGCTTAGAATGACATGTCATCCAGGGTTGTGGCCTGCCTGGGGTGGTGGAGTTTGGGTTTTCCTTTACAGAGGTGAGGTGGGGAGTGAAAGGACCACAGTGGGGGGCAGAGAAGCGAGATGGGTGCTGGGACCACGGCACAGGCACAGGGGACAGGGAACAACCAAGTAGGAGAAAACAGCTGGTTGGTTTAGGGGTGGTGCAGCACCCAGAGAGCTCAACCCAATAAACCACCAGGGCCTGCTGGAGTTCCCAGGTGCCAAAGTTCTGCAGCAGCAATCCATAATAAACAATCTCACTTCCCCAAACTTTGCTCACTGGCACTAGCTCACCCTGAGCCCAACTGGGAAACACCTTTGGGGTGCCCAGACAGGGCCAGGTGAGCCGTGGCACCCCCAGATCATACTGGGAGATCCCCAGCTGCAAATCACTCAGCTTGCAGACCCCAAAATATCCAGGATGGGTTTTTCTCTGTAACTTTAAACTTTGAAGGTAAAATTCCCCCGTTGGAGGACACGATGGAGACTGGAAACAGCCTGTCCAGGGATTTGAGGAGGCACCAGCTGGGCTCACGGGGGGGAGTGGCTCTTGCTGTCCCTGCCATGGCACCAGGACTGGTCTCACAAGAAGGTAAATCAGTGAACAGCTCAGAAATCTCCCTCTCTTGTGGCATAAGGACAGAATTACTTCCCATCAAGAACACAAAGATAGCTCAGGGAATAAGCAGCTGCAGAAGAGCTTTTCCCCAGCACAGTTTACTCCTGGTTTCTCACCAGCCATTGCACAGACTGCCAGGTGCCCTCGGACGTGGAGAAATAGGGAGAAATGAGGAGTTTTGGTGTTCTCAAGGGGCATGAGGTGCCTGGTGTTTGCTGTGGGATCAGAGGGCAGGTTTTGCTCTTTGGACAGAAGTGACACCTCTGGCTGTCACCTTCCCCAGGCTGTGGCTGTGGGGATTTCACCATCCCTGCCACGAGCACCAGCTCAGCCCCCAGGGGTGAACCCTGCTTGTCTCTGGGACCAGCCCTTGCCATGAGCAGCCCAGGAATGCCCCCGGGGGGGGGGAGCACGGGGATGAGCCGCTCTGGGGGAGCTGAGCCCGTGTGTCGGGTCCTCCCGGGCGCTCTGCTTTTGTTTTCCCTTTGACTGAGGATGCACTGGGTGAACCTCTGAAATTTGATTCGGGTTTTCAGCAGCGCAGAAAGCTCGTGGCGCCTTTGGAGAAGACATCAATGGCTGGCACGCCTGCAGCCCTGCCCTCGGCCTCCTCCCCCTGGCCACAAGAGAGGGAAGGCACAGGCACGAGCGCTGGGGCTCAGCCTGTGGAAAATGCTCTTTGTCAGAGGAGGAGAAGAGATTTTCATGCATTCTGTGTACATTCCTTCTGGGCTGGCTCTGGCTTTGTATTTCAAAATCTCCTGGTAACTTTCTTTTTCCACACTCTTGCCTTTCAGCTTTGTGGGTTTTGCTTTTTTTTTCCTGCACCCTGGATTTTCTGGTGTGGTTTGGGGCTCTCCCCTCCCACCCTCCCCAGCTGTGCCTCGTGCTCAGCTGTTTGGGGGCAGCCTGGCTCTGGACACTGCTCCTCCTGCCCACCCCAGAGGAGGAGGTACCTCTGCTGTGAGCGACGTGCTCCAGACCCGATGGGAGAAACCTCTTCATTCCCATGGAAGTGCCGTGAATCCCAACACCTGCCTCGGATGGGGAGAGCCAACCTGGGCTGGGTGGTTGAGCACCAGGAACAGTCCCAGCCATGGATGCAGGGATGAGTTTGGATGGAATAGAGGGCTGGGGTGACGCTGCTCGTGCCATGGACAGGTCAGTGATGGAAAACCCAGCTGAACACAGTGGTCCTTAAGCACGAGGTGAAACCACCTCCTGTGTAACCACTGATAAACTTTCCTTGTCCCAGCTGCAGGGCCTGGGGGCTCATCCCTCTGACTCTTTTGATGGACAAGTGGAGACCCCATGAGTTTTGCTTCCTATCCTGTTCTTGATTGAGTTTGGCAAGTACTTTGAAGTTAAAAGTCACCAAACCATATGTATATATTAATATATATTTTTAAAAAAAAAGTCAGAATCCTCCATTTTGGCCAACATACCAAAATGGTTTTTTCTTCCTTCCAAAAAAAACTTAACTGGAGATAATTTCTTCCTGCAGAAAGGCTGTGTTTCTGTGAAATGGTGTTGGGAAGGTGATATAAAGGCTGGGAAGGTGATATACTGAAGTAGGGGGAAGGAAAATATCCCAAAACACCAAAGGATTTAATGCTTCTGTCAGGGAATCACAAGAGACCACCCTGGGGACTACCCAGGGCTTCATCATTCTGACTCCGGATGCCTCTTTCCCAGTCCCTCTATCCCAGCACAGCCTCAGGATTCCCCAGCAGGATTCCAGCCTGTGTGATTCCCATCCACCAGTAAAAGATGCTTTATCCTTTCTAGCACACCTCCTGCACCATTCCCACATCACTCAGGGCTCCCTAGGAACGTGTTTGCAGACCAGCTGCTGTCCCACTGCTGAACCCCACTGCTTCCCAGGCTGAGGGGAAAGAAGGGAAAGGGTCTCCCTTCCCCTCACAGGACTTTGCAGACGTGTTGTGTGGGCCCTTGACTTGGTTTCACCCACCCAAACCCTGCCTTTCTGTTTTTTTAAGCCAACTCTCCTTGCAGATGATAAATGCCAGCCCGGCCCCAGCCATTCCCCTCATGCCATCCACCAGACCGGAACAGCAGCTCGCTGCACAATCCTCTCTGGGTGCTGGCAGCCCACAATTAGCCGTGATGGATGGGAGTCTCCAAACACAGATACTGACAGAGAAGTTGCTCAAGAGGTTTAAAAAATGGACTGTGAGGATTTGGGGTAAAAAAATAAGCCGGTGCTTGCCAGAAGGGAGGGAAACCCACTCTGGCTTTAACGGCCTCATCATCCAGCCACATCAGTCCTCGTGCCTGCACGGATCTGGAAGGAAATTTTGATCAATCTGTGCCTCTTTTATGAAGGCACGTAGTGCACTTAATTTGTAGTTCTCATGCAAAATGCAACCGCTGTTTAGTTGTTTTTAAATCCTTATCAGCAGTGAGGCACTGTTTGTTTCTAAACAAGCAGAGGCCAGCGGTGGAGGGAGATTTCTCACTAATTGGAAATTATTGTGTGGGACAGGGCAGGAAGGGAGTCTGCCTTTTTGCCCAGACCGTATGTAAGAGAGAACCTCATGTTATGAAGTGCAATTATGAAAATGCATTCTCCCCTCAAGCTCTGAAGCACAGAAAAAGGGCTGATAAACGCCGAAATACTGACTTTGCTTTCCCAGCTGAGGAACCAGCAGTGACAGCAGCTACAACAAGAGCACTCTTATCCTGCAATCATGGAATCACAGAATGGTTTGGGTTGGAAGGGATCTTAAAGCCCATCCAGTCCCATCCCTTGCCATGGGCTATCCTTTCCACTATCCCAGGTTGCTCCAAGCCCCATCCAACCTGGCCTTGGACACTTCCAGGGATGGGGCAGCCACAGCTTCCATGGGCGACCTGTGCCAGTTCTGTGGTACATCCCCCTCGCACAGGGATCATTGTGGCTGGTTCTTCTGGGTGTACTGGGCCCACGTGATCATTTCTACAGCTCAAATCATCTTTTTTTGCCGCAGAAAACTTGATTCTAAAACTAATTTTTCCTTTCGACACACTGAGCTCTATTAACTCACCGGCCTTTCGTGAAGCTCATTAGATGTCTGGGGTCTTTCCCTTAAACCTTGAGGCTGAGGGAATAGTCTCATTAAATAAGATGGCAGAATCTCTGCAGAGAAGTTTTGCAGTTCGTGCCAATTAACAAATTTGATGATGGTTTTAGCTGTTCTTTTTCGGGTAGCCCAGAGCCCGTGGGCCAGGCTCACACTGCGGAGGCTCGTGTGCATTGAGAAAGGGCTGTTCATAACTAGAAGAGCTGCTCCAGGATTGGGAAGAGTTTGAAGCCCCTGGGAAGCTCTGAATGCAGAGGAGTGTGGGCATGGAGGAGGCCACCCCACAGAGAAAAAGGGAGCACTGGCTGCAGGATGTCCTGGGATGGGAGGACTGAGGCAGGCTGGCTGTCTGATGGCCTCTGCTGGAGATTATCATAAACCCTTTAAAGCAAACACAGTTCCCTGAAGCTGAAAAGGTACGATTTGAATGCGCTCTGAAAGAGGAGGTTTGAGCAGCACGATCCATTCTGTCTCCGAAATGTCACGAAACATTTGTACAGCTGCTCAGTTGGCATTAAAATGTAGGTCTTCTGCAGGAACATGGCAAACAGCTCCAGGTCACTGGGAGAAGTGCAAGACCTCCAGCAAAGGGTGCCTGGGGGCCACTGGTGTCCGGCAGCTGGGGCAGGAGCATCGGGACAGCTCTGGGAGCTGCTGACCCACAGCCACGGGCAATGCCAGCAAACACCACTCCTGAGTTCAGCAGGGCAGCCCACGCTGGGAAGTGGTTTCCCTGCACAGTGTGAAGGACTGCTTCCCAAAATCCCACATCCAGCCCAGTCAGAACTGAAAAGGATGGAGTAAAGAAACAAAAGGAGAGGGAGGTGCCAATATGGGCAGAGATATTCCCTGTTCCCTTGGCTGCAAGAGCAGGAGCCAAGCTCCCTGGTGAGCACACAGCCTCTCCTGATGGTGGGATTCGGGAAAACATCAACCAGTCATTTCAGAGGGCTGGTTACATGGACAGAAGCATGGAGGCCCTGTCTGCTGGTGATCTCCTCTCTCCAGGTGTCCTTTTCCTCACAGCCCATCTCACCTTCTCCCCCCTCCTGTGTCACATCACGGGAGGCTGATGACGCTCACAGATGCCTCGGTACCTCCTGTGCCCTGTGCTGGCTCTGCCCCTGAGCAGCTCTGCTGCAGTGCCCAGGGGCAGCACAGGCACAGCTGCCACCTCAGTAACCATGAGAGGAGCTGGGAGGGGGATGCCCATGTCCTTGTGTCCCACCCCTCAGAGCTGCCCCGTGTGCTCGCCGACAGCCCAGGGCAGGTACCGGTGCTTTCCTTCAGCCCAGTGCCGAGCTCTGTGGCTTTGGTGAATATCCCAGCTTTGATCCTCTCTCCTGGCTGCGGTTCCCTGTTTACACAGACAACCACAGCTCTTTGTATCCACACTCATCAGCTCTTCTGAGGAGTTTTCTGATCCCCATGATACGGGTCCCAGTGTCTGTGCTGGGGCCGAGCCCACATCTCCACATTTCCCATCCTGCCCCAACACATCCCTCTGAGCTCCTCAGCGCTGATTTGGGTTTGTTGATGGTGGCAGCCATCCCAGACAAACCCACGGGGGATGGAGCTCTCCTCCCCGGGCAAGCACGTCTTTTGTTCCCCAGAAGACCAACATAGGAGGAGCCCCACATCGAGCAGGCCGCGCGGTGAGCGCGGGCAGCGCTCCACGGAGGACATGCCTCGCTTACTCTGCCGCTCCTTCACGTGCATTAGGGGTTCTCTTTGTTCTGCTTTATTTTTTCTCTTCTTTCTTTTATCCTCCCAGCCCTTCTGGCAGGGTTTTGAATACACATAATGACTTGGAAGGTGCGTGGAAGGTTCTGGCAGCCGCGGCGCGGGGCGGGAGCGCAGCCAAGGCGCGGGGCCGCACAGTGGTTTCATCCCATTTGCAAACTATAAGGCCGCCTTTGAGCGGGGGGGCAGAGCAAGGAACATGTGCTAAACATCATGTCGGGGAGCTTAGCGCATTACAGGGAACAGCGGGCTGGCTACGGACAAATGGGAATGCTCTGGGATCTGTTAGAGGAGAGGGGAGGCGAGAGCAGTCTCTGGATTTAGGGCTGAGTGAGCAGCTCTGGCAGGGCAGGTACGAGGGGCTTCTCTAGGTGTTACAGCCAAGCAAGTGTCAGAGTGGCATAAATCAGAGAGCTCTGCCCGTGTCTGCCAAACCCTGCAGGAACTGCTCGGTGTCTGAGGGCACACACAAAGGAGCACAGGCACATGGTAACGACACAGAAAGAGAGTCCTTGGGAAAATAAAAACCCAGACACCAACCTGCAGCACGTGCTTCAAGGCTGGGCTCCAAAAACCTGCCACCTGGGGTGGCACAGAGATGAGCTGCTCCTGCTCAGCGCTGCTGTGTCCCAAGGGGCTCACGTGCCGGGTGTCTCCAGCAGCTCCGGAGTACAGGAGTGACCGGCTCGTCAAGTAACAACCTACCCACAGTGTTTGTGTGGTTCCCTTCCTGCCACACAGAGATCACAACATCTAATGTCCTGTGGTGGACCCTGGGTGACCAGGCTGCTCTCACAGCCAAAACACCTGCAGGACTGACAGAATCCATCCATCATCGTGCTCCTTGGGATGGTGGCACGGACGGAAGAGTAAACTTAGAGCTGGAGTTGTGGGTGCTGACTGATGGGATTGCCTGGGTCAGGTTCCCTGGGATTTGAGAGGCAGGTTCAAAGCTCCAGTTAAAAACTGACATCTCCCCTTCAAAGGAATTCCAGGCTGTTCCTCATTTTCCCCATCCATGGGGCAGGAGAGTGCCATGTCCGGGCTGGGACAGTGGGCAGGGGGCTGATGACAGCTGAGGCCAGAGGAGAGTGCCAGGGTCCTGCCGAGACAGAAGAGCTTCTCCAGACCTTTTGAAACTCTGAGCATCCACAAAATGAAAAGCCCAAGTGTCAGTTTTGGGAAAGAAAAAGGATCAAAGCAGCAGAGGGAAAGCTGAGAGTCTTTCGGCAGACAGAGGAGGGTGTTGTCCCTGCCAGGCAGAGGGTGAGCACAAGCTGCCTCACACACCTTGCTGTGACCATGGCTCCTGCACCACTGGGAGCATCTGCCAGGCCAGGCAGAGGGACCAGGTCAGGTGTCAGCAGCAGATTGGGATGGGATGTGCTGGACAAATCTGGCTGCTTCCAGCTCAGTGGCAAAGATGCTGGTCCAACAGCACCAGGCGTGTACAGGCTCAGAGCCTCTTGCAGCTGCTCCAGAGCCCAGCTGTACATTGGGGATCTCGTTCTAGGGCTGGACACATCTCCCCTTTTCCTGGTCTGGTGGATCTCTCTGGTGATGGTTCATGTCACAGTGAAGAGAAGAGGGTCTCCGATGGCTGTGACATTCCCTGCTCCAGTGCCCCTGCCATGCTGAAGCAGTAGCAGGTCCCACATGGATGCTGCACCAGGGCTGGAGAGGTACTTTTACTGGTGTTCGTGCTCCACCCTAGCACGTGAGCAAAGGGATGTAACCCCACCCTGCCAACCAAAGCCCATGGCTCCCCTATTTCTGGTGGCACCAGCACATCAGCTCAGCAACCTGCTCCACGCCTGGCAGCCCTGCAGATAAAAATGCTTGATCCCCAGTAATCTGGCAGTGGCTGAGTGGTGACATCCATCACCCCACGCAGGGAGAGTTCCTTCCCTCCACATCACTCACGGCCCTAATGGAGACAGCAAATAACTCACACCTGGCAAGTGTGACACCAGCGTTTCCCCCCAGGATCTCCCTGGGAGGCCGAGGCAGCAGTGCTGCCATCACTGCTCACCAAACCCCTCTGGCTCTGCCAGGAGGCCTTGGTGCTGCCCCTCCAAGCCAGGCTGGTGGCAGGAGCCCCACTCAGACACGGGCAGGGGGACATGGCCAGCATCACTCCCTTTCCAGCAGCAGCCTGCTCTGCTCCACAGCTCCCTCCTCTTCCCTTTTTCCATTTGTTTGTTCATTCCTTCTTTATTCTCTGCAATTGTCCTTAATGGAAACAGCATCTCAGCAGAGTCAACCCGCAGGAAAGCTCGAGCACAGAGGGATTTTTGTAGATGGCTTTAATAAAAACATTGAAGCTCTGTTGTTGTTATAGTGCTGTGTGATCCATTAAGTCTATTAAATACAACAGAGGAAAACTGTGAAAAAAGCCAGAGGAGGCCATGATGTCACGAAAAACAAACGAGCTGGGGCTGCTTTCCTGCTCCTCTGCGGCTCCACGGCTCTGCCCTTGCCTCGCTGGCCCTGCCAGCCCAGCACAGACCCATGTTTGCTTGCCTGTCATTTGCCACATGTACAGGTGAGTATTTGGGTTCCCATAAATGTAGGCTTCCTAGATACTAATCCAGAGGGTATTAAAGCCGAGGACCCAGAAGATCTGTTCCTCTCTGGGTCAACAGGCTCCTCCAGAACACGCGTGTGCTGGGCCATGCCAGCCCATGTGCACACACAGGAGTCTCTGGGGACACATGTGCTGCTGGCCTGGGTGTCCCACACCAGAAATGGGGCCCAGACCCACTCTCTGTGCCCCTTTAAATGTTCTGTGCCCCATCAAACACTCCCTGGCTGCAGAGAGCAATGGACCTGGTGATACATGTCCCCCCTGCCACCTGCCCCAGCTCAGCTCTGGCTGCACATTCCAACCTGGAACCTAAATCAGGCTGGAATCCAGCCCTGGCTCCAGGACAGATCCTCCATCCTGCTCAATACCAAGTGGCTGTGAAGACATGCAGGGAGATGTGCAGGGAGGGAGGTTTTCCTTGCTGGGGAGCCTGGAGCTGCTGCATGGGTGAAATGCCCTCTGCTTGGAGGAGAGGACGGCAGGAACCAGGAACAGGATGACTAAGAGAAGGTAAGGGCATCATGGCATGGATCATCATGGCATGGATCATCATGGTGTGGAATTGTCATGGCATGGATTGTCATGGTGTGGAATTGTCATGGCGCGGGATTCCCCTGGTGTGGCACACAGAGGCTCAGCTCTCCCACACCACCCAAGCATCCCACCATCACAAAACCCTCCCCAAATGCAGAAGCTGGACCTCCCTGAGCTCCGGGTCTGATGTGCCCTCTGGCAAAGCCGTGGGTGCCACCACCAACCCTCTCCTGACACTGCAGTGATGAACGACTGCCTGGGAAGTGCTTGGAGATCCTCTGCTTGGGGAGAATCCAGATTACACTTGTATTTATCTCTTTATCTCTTGTATGTCTTTGTGCATCCTGGCTCAACCTTGCTCTGATCTAAACCTTTATTCCTAGAAAAGGGATTTAAGGAAGGCTGAAGGCAGCAGGCAGGGAAGCAGGGATGGTGGAGGTCTGTGTTGTGCTGGGTACGTGCACAGCAGGAAGGACTGAGCCCTCCCCAGCTGCCTCAGCACGTGGCCAGTGTGCACACACCAGCCTGGGAAGGTGACCCGGAGGCAGATCCTTCCCTGAGCCCAAGGCACATGGTGGGATGGGCTGGAGACAGCCCCCTGTGGAACACCAGCACAGCGAGCAGGCATTCCAGCAATTCCCTGCACAAACAGCACAGGATCATCCATCTCTGCTGTTTATTTGCACAGGATAATTTTTTTGTTGACACTCGAGAACCTCCTTCCTCTGGTGCCCCTAACCAGGGTTCTATAGAATGTTAACCCCTGGTCTCACAGCCACACACCAGAGCCCTGCCAGTGCCAAACTGGGACAGCTGGGCAGGCAGCACCCAGGAGCCACCACAGAGTTGGCCATGCTGCATTTGAGGTGGGCACAGTGAGCAGGGAGAGCTGCTGCTGCCACGGCCCCACCCACCCTGGTCCCCTGCAGTGCCCTGTCCCCTCTGCAGTGATGCTCAGGCTCCCCAGGCACTGCCCAGGTTGTCAGAGCTCACCTTGTCTCCCTGACAGAGCCCTCCTGCCCCCCACCAAGGACCCTTTGGTGATATTTCAGCTGCTACACAAAAATACAGGCCCCGAACAAAGCACGTGCAGAGCTCAGGATGCTCCAGCCCCAGCCAGATGGGCTTTCTCAGGGAAGAGCACAAGAAATGAGTCACGTACAGGGGGATTTTATTCCCTGTGTATCCTCCCACGTTCTGCTGGGCCATGGTTTATACTTCTGGAGTCGCTTAATCACCCCTCTTGGACCTGCCTTCAAAGAAGATGCCTAATCCCTTCTGGAAACCTCCTAATACCTTTGGCTACTGCTCTGCCTCCTGGCCATGAATTATGTTGGGACTGGCCAGTCCTTCCCCAGTATCAGCCTTTCTGGCCATTTGCCATCCATGGTGACTTCAGAAGGGTATGGAGACTTCAAATAGAATCCCAAAAAAATGTTATCCCAGTGCATCCACCACTGAAGCATCCAATACCCACCACTGGAATGATATTCAGTGGCTGTGGCACTGGGGAACCATAGACAATACTTGGGACCAAAGTAGCAGAGGAGGGCTCTGCGTGCTGCCTCCAGCATAGGAACAAGGTGTAATTCTGCTTTTATTGTCCTAGTACACCAGGGAAACATCACTTTCCCAGGAAGTCGTGCCACAATGATTCACAAGTATCAGCCTGGAGTGTTCCAGTTAAAAGAGGAAAAGTAAACCACAAAATCCCAGAATGGTTTGGGTTGGGAAGCAACTTAAATCTCATTTTGTTCCACCCCCTGCCATGGGCAGGGACACCTTCCACTAGCCCAGGCTGATTCAAGCCCCATCCAACCTGGCCTTGGACACTTCCAGGGATGGGGCAGCCACAGCTTCTCTGGGCAACCAGTGCCAGGGCCTCCCCACCCTCACAGGGAGGAATTTCTTCCCAACATCTCCTCTAAATCTCTCTGTCAGTCTGAAGCCATCCCCCCTTGACAATGATCAAAACCTGCAATGCTTGGAAGCCAACTGGTCAGACTGGGACTATAAATACCCAAACACCAGGAATTAGACAAAGAGACCTTCTCATGTTTATTGCTTGTGCCTTTTTGGCTTGTTTTTCACCTCAGGAGGGTTTTTTAAGCTCCTACCGGCAGGGTGACCAGCCCTGAGACCCAGGGTAGCACAGTGAGGAGCTGACAATAGTGTGAGATGTTCAGTGAGAACCCTAACTGATGCCCTGACTCCTCAGGGCTCCAGCCTGGAATAGCACCATTAAGGGGATGTCAGTGGTTTACTGGAGCATGGCACAGGGAGCTTTCCTCGCTCTCCAGGCTGGGCTGCAGACGGACACACTGCTCAGTGGGTCAGTACTTCAAGGAAATGTCACCCAGCCTATTGTTACTCTGTAAATTGAAAGGTTGGAGTGTCTAATTTTGGGCTAAATACACCCCTGAGCAGAGCCCAGAGATGAAGGGGCAGGTTTATGTGCCCACAGTTCCACCCACCACAGCCACAGCTCCCACCAGAGCAGGGCATTCCTGGAGGGTCACCAGCTCCTCCGGCCACTGTGGCCACAGACACTGTCCTGGGGAGCCCATGTCCAAGAGCCACCACAGACAGCAAGGAAAAAACAACACAAATTCCAGAACCCACCTAAAAATCCACTTTCAGTAGAAATATTGCCATTTTCTGTTCCTTTCTGGGGGCACCTGCAGAGCTGGTAAGGCAACTTGGTCAGACTAATCCTCAGATTAGGATCTCTTAAACCATGAGGCTTTTCCTTCTCCTTCATGGACAAAGTGCAGATGTCTCTGCAGGGCTCTGCCTCAAAGCCAGAGCAGGAGATTCCACTGATTGCAGAATTGGGTCTGAATAAAGAAGTCTGGTCTTGGAATAACAATATTCACAGCGATAGACTGCATTATATAATGTCCTGTAATAAAAGATATTACAGCATTACCAGGAGACAGGAATGCAGAGGGAAGGAAGGAGCAGGAGTGACAGTGATAAATCAATCTGGAGAAGAAGTACCAAATGCAATATACTCTTTGTCTCCTTTTGTTTGAGGCTCTGATAGATGTTTCCAGGTTCAAATAATGGAGCTCACAGGAACCCGCTCCTGCTCCTGCCCTGAGCTGAGTTTATTAACCCGCTCTGTAAACGGCCACTGCACCTCTGCCATTCCCCCTCCTCTCTGGCAGCTGTTGGACAGATGTGCAGGACACTGTCAGGCAGGAGGGGCAGTACTCCCAGGTGAGACAATACATCCTAAAATTTCTCCTGATGATGACAGGAGAAAGTTGTCAGTTAGGGAGGAAACAGGAAAAGAGGTGAGAAGGGACAGTGTCCTCCTGGCGTGGGCAGCAAAAGGCTGTGGGCTCCAGGGGGCTGGAGCTGGGGGGCAAAGCTCTCCCCAGGCTGCCCCCCAAAACACAGAGCAGGGCTCTCTGCAATGGGGCAGAGAATGTTCCCCATCCCCAAGACTGTTTCACTGCTGTGCTTATGAGACAATTTAACTTTTGAGGCCTCCCTTCAGCAAGGGGCTTAATCACACATCTCATTTCCAGCACTTAAGTGAGTCCATTGACTTCAATGATTTTCTTCAAAGGAACACCAGAGACATTTCAGGCACTGGGCCCTGCTGGATCAGTCCTGGGCTCTGCTCCCAGGGCTCCAAATTGACCACTCACTTTTATGTAGGGCTGGTTTTTTTCCTGTCTTTGATGCTGTTAATTTACTGCTCTTAGGACTTTTAACCAGAGGGAACAAGAGGGCTGCGATTATTTTCTTTAAACTCTGGAAATTAGGAGGACAAAATGGTGACCTGTGACTCTATCCCAAGGTATGAGGTTGTCATTCCTCATAACGTCTCCCTGGAGTTTCACTCAGTCTGTCACACTGCTCTGGACAGGAGTTTTAATACTGGTACAAAGCAAAATGATGGGGTAACTGCCAGTGGTTGGAGCTGCTATCTTAAGAAACATTAATTCAGCATTTCTAGAGTGTACCAGGTGGATCTGGGACTTCCTCACACTTCTTTGAGGTGCAGCTCGATGCCTGGAGTGCAGAGGGGCTGGTGAAGGCTGCACAGCCTCAGTTGTTCCTCCTGTGCCAGACAAATGGGCATTTTGGGGACAGCTGAGGGAGAGAGCCTGGCTCAGTGACAGCAATTTAACCCTGAGGTCTGTGCCAGTCCTTGGTCC
Organism: Corapipo altera; assembly: GCF_003945725.1. Classification (NCBI taxonomy): domain Eukaryota; kingdom Metazoa; phylum Chordata; class Aves; order Passeriformes; family Pipridae; genus Corapipo; species Corapipo altera. Next base: position 2,237,160 of record NW_020884951.1, read on the forward strand.
TCAAACACTCTGATGAGTAGGAGATTAACAGCCATGACTTTAACGGGCCTTGGCTTTTCTTTTCCTTATTTATTTTTACCAAAAAAGAAACATTTCTTCCCTTTCTTTTTAATGAGATGGGGAAAAATACGAATGGTTGCAGTGGCTCCTCATGCCACCAGCAGCACAGGTCCCCAGTGGCAATCTGCTCAGCAGGACAAGGAGCCAGAGCCCGGAGAACCAGGTCCCTGCTGCCCATGGGCTGTGCTGATGTAGTGGCATCCACGGGCCAGAATTCCCCTAGGATGGGGAGGGAGCAGGGGTGGAGAGATGGGCCAGGGAGCTGTGCCCCATGGCAGAGCCAGCCTGGAATACCCTGGGCCTGGGGAGGCAGCAGAGGGAGAAGCGATGGAGCAGGGAACTCTGCCCCATGGCAGGGCCACCCTGGAGCTCCCAGCAGGATCCTGGCTCTCGGGATTGCAGAAAGCAGGATCACTGCAAACACCTCCCAGAACACCTCAGCTCAGCAAGGAGGATGCTCCTCCAGCTCTTCTGCTTCTCTCAGGAGAGAGGGGAGCAAACCTGGGAGGGATGGGTACCCCAGAACCCCTTCCCTCTGTGCCACCCATCCGCCTCATGCGGTCTCCAATCACCTTCCCTTCTCCTCTCTGCTCTTTCCTCTTCCTCTCCCTCTCCTTCCATTTGTGTTTCCACCCTGACTTCCCCTCCCTGTCACCTCTAGCAATGCCCTCCCCCCCTTTATCTGTGGATACCAAGGAAGATTAGACTTTTTTAATTACAGCTCCGTTAGCCGCGGTGTCTCCAGCCTGGTCCGGCAGCGGGGCTGGCTCAGATGTTCCCGTGTGCAGCCCTTCTGCTCGGCTACACTTGTTTATTACTCGTTCATTAGCTTTTTTGCGTTGCTGGAGATCTGAGGCACTCACATGGCGAAGGAGGCTCGAAGTGACAGCAGTGAAAGCCGCTGCTAGTGAGATTATAGCTGCTCGCTGGGGCGGGTGGGAGCGCTGCAGAGGGCACGGGGAGAGCACTGCCTTTGTGCGCTGCTCAAAGGGCCCTGTCAGTGCGCGTCAGGCAGCCTCCTGGAAAAAAGGAACTTTCCAAAACCCCATGAGAACTGGTTAAATTAACCCTTTCCCTGGTGGCCACCCGCCGAGAGGCCCCAGGCAGAGGCAGGGAGCTGCCTGTGCCGGCCCTGGGCCCCACAACGGGTCGTACGTGTGCCTCGTGCTCAGCACAAACCCTCTCCCAGTCTTTATCAGCGGGCTTATTTTTATCAAATCAGGACAGAAACTTGGAAATCTTGCAATAAGTCAAGTAGACAATTATAATTCCACCATCGAAACACCCGCCCTTGTCTTTATGGTGTTAAATCCCCAGGCTGGCTGTACACACTCACAGGACACTGCAGAGCCCTCGGCACTGCCCCGGTGGCCCAGCTGGTCCCCATCTCTGCAGCCACCCAAAGTGGTCCCTTCACTCTTTCCTGCCCTCACTGCTGTGAGATCCTGTGGGAGCAGAGCAGGAGGGGACGCTGAGCCAAGCCCTGCGTGTGGCCGGTTGCTGCTGCAGCTCCAGGGCAGTGGGCACAAGGGAGCACACTTCCACTGAGCCCAATTTAGTATTTAATTACAGAGGAATCCTGAACTAACGGAGCAGCGGAAGGTGGGTGGTGAAGAGGCCAAATGGTCCAAATCGACTGCACCACAGCCACCCCTGGGAGTGCTCAAAAAACGTGTGGATGTGGCCTTGACAGTGCTGGGGGAATGGTAGGACTTCATGATCTCAGAGGCCTTTTCCAACCTTACAGATTGTGTGATTCCATGGTTCTGTGAATGCCTGAGTTCCCTGTGTCCATCCCAAGGACAGACAGCTGTGCTGCAGTGGTGAATCCATCAGGAGGGTCAGGGTGTCTGCAGGCAGCTCCCGTGGTCCTGTGAGCACTGGGGGAAGAGCCGAGATGAGTTGCCATTCCCCAGAGCCCTGCTCCTGGGAAAGGGGCTCCCTGCTCCTGCTCAGGGGTGTTTACACTGAGCCCTGACAGATGGCCTGGGCTGTGGATGTTTATACAGCATCTCCCGGAGGCTCCAGACAGCCCCCGAGCTCCCCACCAGCACTTCCCTCTCCACTCCAGCTGGGCTCCCAGGCTCAGAGCTCCACCAGCGGGGCAGGATTGGGCAGGGAGGGTGCTGCCCTCCAAACACCCCCTGGCTCATCCCTCCCCATCAAACACTGCTGGCAGCATCCCTGGGGGACCCTCAGGTGTCACCACTGCCTTCAAAGTCCCCAGTAACCACTGGCTGATGTTTGTACCTCCAGCCCTGGGGAGGAAAGGGGAAGGAAGGCCTGGAGGATGGGGAACATCCTGAATCTCATCACCACCTTCTCCAAAGGGCCATCCCACAAGGCCAACCAGGCACCAGTGTCACCCTGGGCTGGAGCAGGAGGACACTGGGCCCCGTGATTGGCAGCTCTGCCCATGGCCTGGGGAGGGAGTGTGGGCAGTGGCTGTGGTGACACTTGGCATCAGAAGTGACAAAACCCTGCAGAAGCAATGTCCCTGTGCTTTGAGCAGGTGCCACACGGTGTGGCACAGTCCCACCTGCTGTGAACAGGTCCTGCAGGCTGTGGCACGGAGACACATTGTGTGGTAAGGTGTGGTCCCCTGAGCACAGCGTGGTGCCCTGTGGAGTGTCGTGGTGCCCCATGGAGGGGTGTGATGTGCCATGGAGTGACATGACATGGTGCATCACGGTGACAGATCTAGGGCATGGCACAGGCAGGAGCAGTCTGGGGTCTGCCAAAGAGTCCCAGGAACGGGGGTCTCCTCCGTGCCCACCACAGTGGCCGCAGACCTTTCCCTGGGGAGGCAGAGGCCGAGATGCAGGGGACACACTCCAGCCCTGACATTTCGCTTCCCGAAGCAGAGCCCGCCCACCCCGGCACCGCCAGCTCGGCGCTCACGAATGCACCCACCGAGGGGCTGGAAGGGGGTTAATTGCTCCCCTCCACCCCGGAGCGCCCGGGGGCACACGCGTGAGAACGGGTCCCTTGCACAATTTGCATCATTCAGAAAGAAGCACATTTTTCCCCAACTGCTAATGAATATTGCAAATTCCGAGGGCCGGAGGAGATGAGTCCTGCCAGGCCAGATCGCGCTCTGCAGAAACACTTTGTCACTTGCTGTTCCCATCACGGCGCTTTAACAGCCCGACAAAGTCGAGCTCATGATTCTGGACAGCGAATCTCTTCAAAGCCCGCACGGCCCCGGCTCCGCTTTCAGGTCATGGAAATGCCACTGTCACTTCGATGTCGGAATGTCCCCAACACGTTGTCAATAGGGATGTGAAATGCCCCACTCAAGGGGAAGGCAGACAAAGGGAGCGGGGCCGCCGTTGCTCCCAGACAGCGTTCCCGGCGACACAGAGCCCACCAGCCCGGCCCCGAGCAGGGGGGTCAGCACCCCCCTCAGCACTGCTCAGCACCCACATGGGCACAGCTCTGCAGGGCAACCCCAAAAAACAGGCAGGAAAAGGCGCTAAGGTGCAGCAGAGCCCCGTGTCACCCCACGGGGACAGTCCCAGCACTGCTGCTCTCCGTCCGTGTGTGTGCTCCTGCCTGTGCCAGCATGCCACCGTGATTCAGTGGCATCAGGAAATCGGCCTGTGTGCCAGTCTGTGCAGTGGCAGCCCGATGCCAGGGTGATGGGCAGTGTCCTGGAAAGCTGTCTAATGCCCGGGCATGGCACATTAATTGAGCGGGTCGGATACAAACATAACCACAGGGATAAGTGTGTTAGCAGCAGTAACAACCACATCCTCAGAACAGTCTTTTCCCCAGTTAGGGAGATTTTAGGAAAGCTGGGATGGAGCTGGCAGCGCCTTGGAGCTGTTCCATTAGTGCTCACTGGCTCGGCTGCCCCCGTTTCACTGAGCTAAATAATAATATCGTTCATCTCCGGAGGCAAGAGGCTGCTCCAAGGAGAAGGGACGTGAAGGAAAAAGCTGCTGTCCCTCATGGAAAGGTCAGGGATCCGGCACTGCAGGGGGGCTGTCCCAGGGCCGCGGGGGGGGGGGGCAGGGATGGGGTGGCATCACCCGCTGTGCCTGCTCTGGGACAGACATTCCCATCCAGGCAACACTGCTGACACCTGGGTAATATTCACCAATAGCCATAAATTAATCCTTTTTTCTTTCATGGTGTCACAAGGTCACATTTTATGGCAAATCATTATAACAATCTCTGTGAGGGCATTACCTGCTGTACTCATACAAAATACAGTGAATTCCAGAGCCCAGCTGAGCCTCAGCACACATGGGGACACACTTCCCAGGGCTGGAGGATGCTCGTAGGTTGCCACTAATATTTACTACTCAAGTCTGTAAATATTTAAACAAACTAGGCAAATGCTGACCTAGGGAACCAAAATGTTTTGCTGTTGCTGAAGGAAATGTACAAAAAGACCCAAAAGAAAGTGAGTTCATCCTCAACTTTCTCCCCTTTCTGCACATGGATCCTGGTCTGCTTTGTACCTCAGGAATGGACTGGGATACAGGCAGCTGACACCAATAAATGACATTTACTATTATTACTCGCTAGGAATGATCATCTCTACCAGGCTGGCAGGAGGAATGGGCTCTGTCCTTCCTGGTGCTGCTGGAAGGGCTCAGGGAACACCAGAAAGAGCCGGGGCTGGTGATCATCCAGTCCTTGTGCTTTCTCCTTTTTTTTTTTTTAATAATTGACACAATAATTTTCTTCCACACCTCTCTGTACTTTAATCACCTCTAACACCAGGTGCTTCTTGGATAATTTGACCTTTTCAATCTCTCTGTCCCCCGGTAGCCTCTGGGCTGGGAACAAAACAAACACTAAAATTAAAGCTTGTTTTGAATCCCGGGTATTCTGCACCGCTGCTCCTTATTCCTCTGATCCATTTCGTGGTAATCACATCTCAGATGGGTTAAACTCCTTCATCCAGGAATGCTCTCCCAGGAAAACAGAGGAGTTCTCTGAAACCCTCAGCATCGGCCTCATCTCCCGGGTTTGGGTAATTCTGTTTGGTGGTTTTAAAACTGTCAGTACAAAATGAACTGCAAAGGGAAGTAGCTTTCGTGCTGAGGGTTAAATAATTAGAAAGTAAAAAGAAAAATATCCAAATTTTTCAATACAATGAAGCAAGAGGGAACTTTGTCATTTCCACCCTGGCCAGGGGGGCCAGCTCCTCCCCAGCCTTTCGGGGACACTTTGACACATGGAGCCAGCACCAAATCCTCATGATCTTTATACAGAAAGAAAATATTTCAAACAGCAGACTGTTCCCAGAATGACATTTTAGGCAGTTTCTGTTTGCAAGGACACTCACAACACCATGGCCACGGCCTTTCCAGCACAGCCAGGAGAGCTGCAGGCACCAGTGATGGGGCAGAGTGGAACCTGAACAGGTATTTGTTGGATCATCAAAAACATTTCTTTGAGGCATTTTCATTTTTTACAGGGAGATTCATATTACAGTCCTTCATTTCAATTCTAATACAACCAAATTAAGGAAGAAACAGGAGTATTGGTTTCCTGTTTTTTGATTTTTCTATTATTAAAAGAAAAAACAGACAAAGGGTAATAACTGTGCACAGCCTCATGTGGGAAAAACCCCAACATTTCACATCAATTTTCTTGGACTGAAATCAAACCCAGACAGTTTGGTTTGTGCAGCAGAAAGGCAGCGCTGGGGCTCTTGGGTTGGAAGACAGTCTGTGTGGGTTCCCAGCAGCAGGGGTGTCCCCACCTGCTTCCCTGATTTGTGGGTTTGTTCACCTCGTGCTTGTGTCGAGTGGCCAAAAGCACAAAAGGACCATAAGAACGTCCCTGATACCCCTCCGTGGGCTGGCAGAACATGGCAAATGTGAACAACAGTGACTATTACTATTGGAAGTGGCACCCAAACACAGGGAACGTGTTGGTGCTGCTGTGTTTGGGGTCCTGATTGACAGGGCTCTGCCGAGGGGTGAGGAAAACGCCTTCATTGAGCAGGAGCTGCTGCCGTGCTGGTTGGGCATCCTCGCAGCACAGCCTCCCCCGCAGCCCCCGGCCACGGCCCCTCTTCCCCAGAGCCCCCCGTGCACGGCGCCGGCTGCTCCTGCAGCACAAGTGGGTCAGCGGGGGGGTCCCGCTCCCCTCTGACGTGATCGGCAGCGATGAGGGGGCTGTGGCCCTGCCCCGCTCCCGCCGGGCACTGTCAGGAGCCATCGCTTCCGAGCCAGGGCCGGGCACCCCCTGCCCTGCACCCCCTGCCCGGGGGAGTGGGGCGGGGGGCTGGCTGGCTGTGGGGTGCTCTCCCCTCGCCAGCGGGGGTTGTGATATCAAATCGGGGGCTGACCCGAGCCCTTTGCTCGTGCCCATGCCCGGGGCGCTGCTCCTCCCGCTGAGTGTTTGCCAACCATTCATCTGCTATTTCTGCTCATTATCACTGTGCTGCAGCCAGAACATGCTCTGGGTGGGAGAATTTGGGTCAGTGGGTTTCACAAGCTGTTCCTAGAGATGCCACAGCCCATATTTAGCATTTGGCATTCCGTGTGGGACCAGCCACCCATCCTCCTGCCAGCTCTCTGTATCCTCCCAGCTCCAGGCAGGTGTCACGGAGGGGTGGGGGGGGTCTCAGGGAGCCTCAGGGAGAGGGTGAGGAGAAGGCTGCAAGGGACAGACAGAGATGGGATGTTTCCAGTCTCCTCCTGTTTTCTTTTGCACAAGGCTGAATATTTTATCTGGCTGCGTGCGTCGTCCCTGAACTTAAAAATAGCCGTGTTCCTTCCTGGTGGAATGGAGCAGTTTGCTTTTTCTAGATTTTTCACGCAGATTTCTCATTCCCCTCACACCCAGTAATTGCTCCAGGAGACAGGAGGGTGCAGGGAGGGGGCCTGGCCCTGCGCACACACTCCCCTCCGTGCTGGGCTGCCACGGCTGCGCCCACACCGCGGGGACATGGCAAGTTTGGGCACGAGCATGTCTCCCATCTCTCTCAGTTGGGTTCCTGCCGATGCTCCAGTCCAGAGGGGCATTCAGCACATGGCACTGATGGGGATGGGGGGTCTCAGTCCTGTAGTTGATAACCAGCCACCTCCGTGATGGGCCCAGGACATCTCCCTGATGAAGGCAGTGGAGCAGTCGGGAGCTGGGAGCAGCTGTCAGGCAGAGTGGGGCAAAGGGGAGAGTGGTAACCCATGGTCAGGTGCCAAGCAGCACCTTATGTGCTTGAGCTGTGTCCAGGCTGTGTCCAGAGCTGTGTCACACCTGTGTCAGAGCTGTGTCACACCTGTGTCAGAGCTGTGTCCAGAGCTGTGTCACACCTGTGTCAGAGCTGTGTCCAGAGCTGTGTCCAGAGCGGTGTCCAGAGCCCCTGGCTGGTGACACAGTGGGAGCAGACTGGCTATGCTGGTGTGGCCCATCCCCAGAGCCCCTGTGCCACACACTCTGCTCTCCAGCCCTGCAGCCTTGGGAGACAGCGATGGGTGAGGACACACTGATGGGAGCCCTGTGAGGGCCCACACGTGACACCACTGTGGTAACTGGAAGCGACATGTGCCAGACTCAGTCACCCTCTCGCCGGCCGCACGCGCAGCCGCTGCCAGAGCTGCTCTGACTTTTCTTGTCCCAGCGTTTAATTTAAAGGAATGTGACATTCTAGCTGTGCAAAAGCCCTCTCCTGAGTTGGGAATGCTGGGAGCCTGGGCTGTAGACATGCCTGTATGAGCAGACCATCCCCATTCCCTGGAAATCTGAGGTCCTGCCACATCCCGTGCACAGTGGGATGGAGCTGGCGGTGCTGGAGGGGCCGTGCAGCAGCAGCACCACCTTAGCTGGGCATCACGTGATGTGACAGGAGGGGTCCGTGTCCCCTTGCTAAGCCCACCCTGCACCTCTCTTGACTTAAATGCAGAATTTTTCCCTTCTCATGTGGGAGCAGCAGCTCCACCCTGAGAGAGGAGGGCACAGGACCCTTCACCTCGGCAGGGATTGTGGAGGGGGCTGGGCCAACGTCTGCGGCACCTCAGAGCCCTGGAGCTCCAGCCAGCCCCCTCCCCTGCTCCCCTCCCTGGGGGGATTTCCTCTCGTGTTCCTGGAGTGTTGAACACGCGTGAACCGGAGCCCCGAGTGCTCCCGGGCCGGTGTGACTGGCTCCCGGCGAGCTCACAGAACTCCTCGGACGTGTCGTATCTGGTGAACTTTTCCCCGCCCCGGCCCCTCCATCCCCTCCCCAGTCTCTCCGCCATACGGACACAGCTGAGCAGCTACTAGATATTCAGAGCCGTGAAGGTTGATAAACAAAAGTGAGATAGGACATGGCACCAGAAAGACCTCAGCTAATGGAATTTTTAAGCTACTTAATTTGGGGGCTTGTCAACCTTGACAGCAACCCTTTAATAAATGATGTGTTGTAATTCCCACCCAATTCCCTGGGCGCGGGGACCGGCGGGGGGTGGGATGTGGCGGCTGGAGATGCCAGCACACGGGATGGTGCCGAGCGGGGACTGGGGGTGGCAGCGGGTCCGGCTGAGCCGCAGCTCTCCCCGTGCTCCCCCAGCTGGGAGGGGTTGGGGACCGGGATGGGGGGACACAGCTATAGCCTGGTACCGGGCAGGGAGCCGCGGGGCTGTGCAGCCGCTGGCGATGCTCTGGAAAGGGGGAGCAGCCTCCGAGGGGACCCCAACGCCGCCCTCCCACGGGGCAGAGCCGGCGCCGCCGCCGCCGTGCGCGGGGTCCGCAGCTTCCACGGACCCTACGGACCCCCGGAGCCGCGGGCTGGCCCGGGGAGGGGGAGGGTGGTAAATCCCCCCCACCCCTCAATCTCTGTGCTTTCCTCCGGAAAAATCCCGCCGGCAGCTCTCGGTGCCAAGGCATGCGAGTGCCACCCAGTGTCGGCGCGGGGGGACCCGCGGGGGGCACAGCCCGGCTGGGGGGCGGGGGAGGAGGGAGGCACCCCGAGGATGTCCCGCAGTGTCCCCCCGGTGTCCCCGCAGAAGCCAGCAAACCAGCAAGCAAACCCCCAGCCTGCAGTGCCCCCCGGAAGGTGCTACAGCCCCAGCAGGGCAGCGGGGCAGTGCCAGCAGGGAGCCAGCAGCAGGGGGCTGGGGGAGGCTGTGGGGAGGCTGGGGGAGGCTGGGGAGCCCCCCCAGCTGCAGGGGGAAGACACAGAGCCTCACCCCGAGTGGTGCAGCAAGGGCATCTGAGCCCACTGGCAGCAGGAACGAGGGTCATGGCTGGGGGGACACCGGGGGACCCCCTGGTCTCCAGGCAATGTCCCAGGAAAAAACAAGGCTGGAGCCTGGTGGCAAGGCAAAGGTGTCAGGAAAAAAGTGTCCAGGCTGGGAAAGAGCCAGATGGCAGCGGCAGGGAGCAGATGGGAGATGGAAAACAACCTGTGCAGCTGAGAGTGTCAAGGCCCTGGTCCCAGGGCTGCGTGGAGGGACATCCCCAACCCCGAGCCCTGCCAGGGCCACAGGAACCCACCTGGGCTGGTGAGGCAGCAGCACCTGGCACGGGCTCGGGGGGTCTCCTGCCCGCAGCTCCAGGCTCCTGCAGCACCTCCAGCTCCAGCAGCTGCCCTGCTGTGCCGTGCCTGTCTGCTGGCAGCTGGCTGTCCTCGGAAAGCCTCTTCCCTTTGGACAGTAAAGTGTTTAACTACGAAGATTTGTGAGGAATTGGCCTTGTCTCCCCAAAATTCAGCCATCACCTTGCAGATCTTCATTCCCATAAGACAGAGAGGGTGGGCTGGAAAAGGGTGTCTGATACCCTTGGGAATGGTATCAAGGAATGGCACCAGCCCTGTACCCCAGCCCTGGGCTGCAGGATGCAAAGCTGCCACTTCTGGTGGGTCCTTTAGCCCTGAGACAAAACGTCTCCAACTAGGAGTATTCAGCAAAATTAGCTGAAAATCCCACCTAAGTGTGAGACAGCTGAAATCACATCTTAAAGCAAATTTCTCATTTCCCAAGTCACTCCTGCTGCCTCTAGAAATGTGTGCAGGAGGCCCCAGTCCTGTGGGAAGAGGGGAGCTGATGAAGAGCCAGAGGAGCGGGTGGGATCAGCAGCACCAGGACCCAGGGCAGGCTGGGGGGCTCGGGCCAGATGGCTCCCAATGCCCAGGGAGAGACCCCGCCCGCAGCCACTGGGCCAGCTGAGCCGAGCACTTACTGCCTCTACGGGGCTTTGAAATTCATTTGTTAAGAGTCCCTCTATGGTCTGTGGTCTCTGGTGTTTGGCTGAGCAGTCAGATGGTCTCCAGGCACCCAGCCCTTCATCCAGATGGTCAGGAGAGGTGGGGAAAGCAGAGCCTGCTCCAGACCCTCACTTCTGGTGTTTGCCTTGGGACCCTCACTCCCAGGTGTTTTCTCTGGAACCCTCATTCCGAGATGTTGTCTCTGGGATCCTCAGTTCCAGTGTGTGCTCTGCAATCAGCAGCAGCTTTTCCCCCATCCCACTGTTTGACCCGAAGGTTCTGGAAATGCCCGATGGACGCGGCTCCTCCCGCAGGAGGAGGGAGGTTCCAGCCCCCACGTGCCGCAGTGACATGCTGGGCTCCTCTCTCCTGCCGGGACAGGGGGCACTGGGAGGCTCAGCCCAGGCACAGGGCTGTCTGTCCCCTGTTCCCGGACGGACGGACGGCTCCCTGGGAATCACCAGCCCCTGCTTTCCCAGCCACAGCAGGTCAGGGTGCCGAGGAAGCAACACTTCACCAGTCCAAGCAATTACTCGGGATTTTATCATTCAAAACTAAAACCAGAGTCTATAAATAACCAGGATCTCTGTCCTAATAGCTGCATTTCAGCGTATTTTTAATTATCATTTTATGAATGGGTGCATTAGAGGATATTTAAATACCACGTTAGCCGTGCTGGTAATGAGGCAGGATTGTTACAGGCCAGGGCTGGCCATATATTACCCCAGTATATACATATGCTTCGACATCACTTTTAAAAATTAGCTATTTCAAGCGTAAAATTATAATTGGTTTGTCTAATAAAAGGATAAATAAATATCTATTTAACTTCATTACTGTCAAAGGCAGGAGGCTTTTCTCCATTGTCTCCTTAGGGTTTTATGGCAGAAAAGCTAATTAGCTGTAATTGGGTGGATCCAGTGCAGGGGAGGCAGGGGCAGCAGCGGCGCTGGCTGGGAATGGGGCACCAGTGCCTTTCCCGGACTGGTGTCCCTGTCTCTGTGGGGACAGGAGCCCTGTTGGCACCACAGGCAGGCTCTGCCCCAGTGCCCAGCTCGGGGGCCTTTGCTGGGACAGGTGCCTGTGTGGAGGGGCAGCACCAGGTGCTGGTTTCTGGGTCATTTTGGGGTCCACACATGCTCTTTTGTGTCTTGATGGCCCCTCTGCCAAACATCTCTCCATCGTGCCTGACCTAATGGACACTGGGGTCCCAGTTGATGGCCAGGACCCCCAGGCTTGGCTGGGACCCCCAGGCTCAGCCATGGCTTGTCCATCCCTGCTTTGGGAGGAATCTGCTCAACACCCACGTGCACGTCCACCACCACCACCTTTAGGCAAAAAGTCTCCAGACCCTCCCCACCCTGTGCCCTGGCCAAGACAGGTCGGTGTGCAGCCAGTTCCACCTGTTTGCAGCCTCTGGAGGTCCTGGGAGGGTTCTCACTGCTCCCCCCCCTCACAACACCTCCCCTCTCCAATCACTCACCCCAGCCAAGAGCAGCTTTCTGCACGATACAGGTGCCAGGCAAGACCCTGCAGCCAGCAGAAGGAATGAAAAATGTCCTTTTTGGACAGTTCTTGACCCAAAGGAGGAGCTGTCATGAGCCCCAATGACACCCCACACAACCCAGGCTTGAGCACAGCCCCTGCCTGATCCCCCAGTGCCAACCCCCCCGGGCACTCAGAGCACCCTGGGCTGGCAGGAGATGTCCTGCCCATGGCAGGGGCTGGAATGAGATGGTCTGTAAGGTCCCTTCCAACCCAAACTATTTTATGATTCTGTTCCCCAGCTCACAGCTCAGGATCCCCCCTCCCAGCCATCAGGAGGTGGATGGAGCCCTGGTGGGGGGCAGAGAACGTCACACACAGCAGCACCTTGGGAGTGTTTATAAATCTCCTTTGCACACGTGATTTGACACGAGGAGAGAGAGGACACCCATAGAAAATCTCCAAGCTGCCAGCAACATCTTTCCTTTTTACATTTTTTAAAGAAAGGGGAAAAGATGGAATGTCAATAATTGCACGTTCACCCCTAATGATGCGCTGGGGGGGCAGTGCCTGCGCGGGGGCATCAGCACCAGGGACATGGTCTGGGTTTGCTTATCAGTTCTGCTTGTTGAGCACGTTCCAGGGCTGGAAGAAACACCATCAGACAGTGTGGAAAATTAATTTTTAATGCCTTTTATTAGTGCTTAAGCCATTCTGAGAGGATGAAATAATCCCTGTTTAGGCAGGGTGGCAAAGGTCTCGGAGGGCTGTCAGGAGGCTGGGTCACTCCACCAGCCAAAATGATCCAAATGTGTCTTCCCAGTCTGAAATCCTTGGGAGCCCAATCCCCCCAACATACCCCAAAGTCCCACAGCTTCTTCCTGCACGGCCACTCGAAACAGAAAGTTTTCCTCCTATGCAAGGGAGCAAAGAGCCTCATCCCTCCCTTCCACCCTCTGTCCCAGCATCACCACTCCCACCACCAGCACAGTGACAAGCAGCAGCACTGGGTGATGCAGACCCTGCCTGGAGCAGGAGAGATGCTCCCATATGATCCTTGCAGGTGAGATGAATTGGATCGTCCCCACAGTGGGCACCAGCTCCCACATCCTTTCTGGCACCGAGAACCAGGTGGGATGGCCAGAGCTGCCCCCGTGTCTGCAGGTCCTCTGCCCTGCAGAGCCACTGAGGCAGAAGGAAAGGACTGGAAACTGCTTCCATGTGTCCCCAGTGTGCCCAGCAGCTCAGCAGCTCCAGGGTGGGTGGTGGCAGGAAGGGAACTCCATCCCCATCCAGTGCAGGTGCTGCTGGAGAGATGGAGCCGGAGAACCAAACCCTGCCAGTGCTGCTCCATTCCCCAGGCCATGGTGAGAGCCTCTTAATGAGCATGGAAAGCAAATTCACCAAGACTGGAGGACAGGAGGGGCTGGAAGGGGATCAGGAGCCAGTAATGGGCACTCAGTCTGGGGCTGTTGGGAACAGGTTTGTTTGCCCGGGGCCAGTGCTCGCTGGGTGATCTCGGTGATGCCATCTGGCCCCCTGCTCATCACCCCTCCTCATTAGCACAGCGGGTACCTGTCAGGGCCAGGCTCCCAGGGACTGTGCCCAACTGTCCCAGGCAGAACCAGCAGCCGTGGCTGGGCACACAGAGCATCCCCTCACCAGGGGCACAGCAGCACTGTGCCCTCGGCACCAGCTGGGCTGTGATGCACACGCTGCCTGCCCGAGCCTCAACTTCCACAGGGACACTTCAGCCAGGCCCCAGGGCAAGTGGGAAACTAGTTTTTCTTCCACATTAAAAATTATTGCATGGGTTCAATGAGGAATTAACATGCCCCACACTTGAGAGCTGAGGGCTGCCCCAGAATCAGAGGAACCCCACAGGAGGGACAGCAAGAGTTCAGAGAATCAAAACCTGTATCATGACACACGGTCATGAGAGGAGAGAGTCAGACCCAGACAGTGACCCCTTTTGTTCCTGGAATGTATTCCCTGCTGTCATCCACTTGCTTTTCAGTTCATGTATTAAGCACTAATAGGATATTCTCTGCCCAATTCTAACGAATTTTATCTTGGTGTGCTCTTGTACGTATGGATATTGCACACACACACATGTAGCCCTACATAAGGTACAAGTGTGGGTACAGCACACACCTGCCCTGACACCTGAGAGATCAACCCCGTCTCTGGGAGATACAGCAGGGGAAGAACAATGTGCCCACCTGCCCTGTTATCTCCCCTGTGTGCCCACCTCTGCCCTGCCCATCTTTCCTGGCATCTCCCGGCCTCGGACCGGGTGCCAGAGGAGGCGGAGGTCTCTCCCCAGGAGGAAGGAAGCTCCAAAGAGCCTCTTCACATGACGAATTTTAACATTTCTCTCCACGTCCAGCCCAAGCACAAATCCCTTCAAAGCCCCAGCCCAGTGCAGCAGAACTAATTTGAAATGTCACCGAGGTCAAGCCCGGCTTCCCCAGCCATTAACCTGCCTCTCAACTCCACACGTCCTGTTTATTTACATAGTCGCATATTTATTTAAGCCTCCAATGATCGCAGCTCCGGGTAGGGATGGGCTCTGTGGAGGAGGAAGCTCCCTGCCTGCAGGGCCCGGAGCTGCTGCTGCTGTGGGGGCTCTTCCGAGGAGCTCTTCCTTCAGAGTGAGGAGGAGGAGGACGAGGGGGGGATCTTCAGAGAACTGGTTGTTTCAGCCCAGCTTTTCTGGTTGTGCTTTTATTTGATCCATTCCTTTCTAGACACAAAAAGCTCAGCTTCCCTTCTCCAGGCAGATCTTCCCCAGGCACAAACCAGGGTAACTGTACTCCAGTCAGTGATGCTGGTTCACAGGAGCTCTGCATTCCTGGTACTTCAGCCTTTGCTTCTGCTCCTGAGCATCTGAGACTGTAGGGACTTCGGGAGTGCTTCTGCAGGTGCATTTGCTGCAGAACTTGATCCTAGCCCTGTTTTATTTCTGGTTTCTCAGCCACCATGATGGACCAGGAGACCTGGAGAACGTCTGGACCCAAACTCCACTAGACTCCACCTGATCCCTGTCACTGCCCATGGCATTGCTGTAGCTTTCTGCTACCTGTGGATAAAGGCAGAATCTCTTTTTCCATGCTTTCTGTTGCTCTGCCCTTCAAAGCCCCCATGCCAGCACAGGTGAGCCAGCCTGACCTGTTGGGCTCAGGACACACCAGCACTGCCAGAACAGGCACCAGCACAAGCATTTCTATGGGACAAGAACCTCACAAGAGCACCAGGATCTTTCTAAAAGCTTTTCCAGTGGGATGTGCCAATTAGGAGATTAAAACCTCCTGCTGAGACATGCCTGGGGCCAGCTGGGACTGCTTATGTATGAGTGGGTGCAGAGGGGGTCCCTGGGAAAGGGGAGACCCAGAAGGATGCTGGGGTTGCTGAGGAAGGCTGGAATGGGGTGGTCTGGCCTGGTCTGGTCTGGCTGAGCCAGCCTGGGCAGGACCAGAGCATCCCTGATCCCAAGTTGCATCACAGCAGGACTGCTCCCCTTACCCTGCCTTGTGCCCAGCAGGTGCTTTGTGGAGAAGACAGAGGAGATGGGCTGTTCTCCACTGATTCCTTGTGAGCTCCCATCTTCCTTGCCCCTGGATGCCCAGGGTCCAGTAGGCTGGGCCAGCACATCACTGAGGGGGCTTCTCCCCCCTCCCCTCCTGCTGGGCAGCAGCTCGTGTGCCTTGTGAACACAGCCTGACCTTTCTTTTTTTAAATTCCTGTTCTCATTGCTCCCTTGCATGTTTAATTCCAGGCTGTGGAGCTGGCTAGCCTGTGGTTAAAAAAAAAAATATTTTGAAAGACCTGGCAGGAAATTAAAGGAGTTTGGAGTAACTTGAAATTAGCAGGACGATGTGAGACAGATGTTGTGAAGGCGGGAAGAGGCGCTCGCTTGCTGTGTCTCCTCTCTGCTGTTGTTTAAAAGACATTAATTTGATGCTTTTTTCTTAAAAAGAGGCACCTCTAGGTCAGGATAATGAAATCCCATTGCTCTCTTATGATATTCCAGCACCTTCCTCTCTTGCTTTCTTCCTCTTCCAGTGTTCCCCGCGCCTGACCCACAGGGCTGGTGGGCATGGATATGACTCCCACAGCCTGAGCTGCCTCCAGGGTGCTGGGTAGGGGATGAAAGAGGAAATAAGCAATGAGAAGTGTGGTAATTCTCCTGTTTCCAAGCTGATCTCTGGTGCAGTCCGAGGGGGGCAGGTGAAGGAGCCTGGTCAGGGTGTAGATGCTCCGTCTGCAGCAGCAGCATTGGGAGGTTCATTCCCGGAGGGATGTGCCAGCTGCACAGAGCATCTGCCTCTCCCCAGCTGCAGCAGCTCCCCTTCCAGGGGTGCCCCTTCACCATCACCTGCCTTCAGAGGAACACGGAGCTGTGAGATCAGGGGGTGTGAGGCTCTTAACGAGGTTAATTTGCTGCTGCTCCTCCTCAGCAAGGCTGTGACAGGGCAGGACAGGAGGAGCTGCCGTGACAGCAAGGAGAAGGGATATCAAACCTGTGGGAACAAAAGGCAAGACAAAAGGCTTTGAAGCAAAAAGACTTTTGTCAGCAAAGCTTTCAGTGGGTGAGATTCCAGAGCTATTCCCGAGGGGGTGGCCCTGCTCCCAGAGGCAGGGATGGAGCCGTGGGGGGGGCTGGAATAGCCGCGTGCTCCAGCCCGTGCTGGGCTGGGGAAGGGATGCTCTACCCGGGCTCCTCCCTGCAAACTTGCATCCTTCTCTGCTTCTGCCTCCTCCTCCTCTGCACTCCAAACCTCTCTCTCATCCTGGTGCTGCAGCCCTGAGCTCCCCGGCAGCCTCAGGGGGGGCTCAGAAGGGACCCCCAGCTCCCAGCCAGCCAGAGGGGCCTGGACAGGGAAGCCCCTGGATTTGGACACTGGGAATGGCCACGGGGCTCCGGAGGTGGGAACCTGGCATGGCAGCAGGACGCCCCTTGGCATCCCTGCTCTTGGATGGGTATCACACACTGGCAGCCCCCCTGTGGTGCAGGATTCCTGCAGGAGCTGGCGCTGTCCATGGGCGTTTTGCCCGTGAATTCATAACATCAGATGCTCCAGCATGTCCTGGAAGGTCATGCCTCAGAGATCCTCCACCAGCTGTGTTCAAATCCAGCCTGACATCACCCTCGGGACAGCTGGGTGCAGGCTGCCTCTGCCTCAGCCCTTCCAGCTGCTTGGAGGGAAACGTTTCCTGAGGGGGAAGAGCATCCTCCTCCCTGTGTTATGGAGAGCTGGGCACAGGGGAGGCAGGTGGGAGGCACAGAGTGGGTCTGCAGTGCTGTAACACCTCTCTGATGTGCTCCAGGGGCTGGATGTTCTGGTGAGAGACCAGAGCAGCCGGGTCTGAGCCACTGCTCCAGTGGCACTGCTTGGTTTGGAGTCACAGGTTGGAGAAGTAAAATCCCTGCCTCTGGAGCCAGAGATCCCAGAGATAGGAGTGTTGACTTTGCTCCCAGCAGGGACAAGCTATTCTCCAGATAACTTCAAAAATAACAATGACAGATGGTCTTGGCCATTCCCAGGAGATCAGTGAAGGTTCTCACTTATCCCTCTGAACTATCCTACTACTCACTTGTCCCTCTCCCTGCAGGGCAGGCAGAGGAGGTGACAGGAGCAGCTGTGGTGGCTGTGGTGGCAGAAGGTGCTATGAAGGGGGCAGAGGGAAGAAGCTGCTGTGCGGGTGATGCTTCCAACATCCTTGTGTCTGCTGCCTGCTCAGCTGCTGCCCTTCCTCCACCTCCTGCTGAGGAAGAATGGGTCAGGCTGCTCCCAGTGTTTTGTGGAGAGAAGGAAAGGGCCAGGGGGAGCTGCTGTGTTTGTGGGCAGGCAGGAGCAGCCAGAGGCATTCTGCTCCTCTGTGCTCTGCTCCCCGGGGTCCTGCTCCTCCTCTGAGTGCAAGTACTACTTGAGAGCTGCCTCAGGGCTTCTGTGCTCCCACGTCTCATCTTGTCGTGGTCTCCTGCACTGACAGCGGTGAGGTTCAGGTCTGAGTCAGGCGGCAGCGAGCTCAGTGAGCCTCACTGTGCCCTCCCTGTGCGAGGGAGCCCATCCCAGGGATTGCTGCAGCCACCCCTTCACAGTTCATGTGGTGTAAGAGGCTGCCAAACCCTCTTCCCTTTACAAGCACTTGCAGAGCTGCTCAGCAGAGCCTCGATGCCTCCCAGCACCCTGTGCCCAGCTCTGGAGGGCCCTGAGCTACCCATTCCTGCTCACAAGTGGTTTCATGGGAAGCCAGCCCAGACTGTTTTCCTGTAGCCACGGGGCACACAGCACTGCCCGTGGTGGCACATGGAGCTCTGCATGAAGCCCATCAGCTTCAGGAATTTATGAGCCCTTCCTGTGCCTCTGGAGCCCGGGGCCAAGCTGAGACAGGAAGAAGGGCCAGTGGATATAAATTACTGGGAGCTTGGCTGGCTCTGTGGGGCAGCAGGACCCGGGCCCTGGGCTCTGCTCTGCCCCAGCCATGCATGAACAGAGAGGAGCTCCCCCAGCACTGGGTCTGCCCTGGGCCCACAGTGGGACAGAAGGAAAGTCTGGGAAGTGTGTCTGTGCAGAAAAATCTCTATGTGTATGTGTGAGTCGATATGTAGATCTAGATATGTGTGTTTATAAAAATGTTCTGCAGAAGCCAATACTTGATCCAGCACAACCTCCAAGTGTTAATCATAATAAATGGGAAAAGGAAATAAAGGGTAATAAATGGGAAATGACTGTTAATAAAGAGGTGCTGTGGTGCCAGTGGGGTGCAAGGTGGTGAGCGGTGGAACTCCACACTCCAGCCCCCTCCTCTCTGCCTCCTCCCCAGCCCACAGCCCCTCAGGGCTGCCCCACTGCCCCTTGTGCAGTTCTTGCAGGGCCCCCAGCCCGGATCCAGCCCCTGCCCAGGGTGGGTGGGATGTGCCCCCAGCCCTCCCTGTGGTCATGACAGTGAGGGGAAGAGTGGCCAAGCTCTGCCAGAGAGCACTCAAACACCTCAGTGATTGTCCCAGCTCCTCGAGGACCCTCATGAGCCACAGCCACACCCCAGGATTCCTGGACACTCTCTGAGGACTGGCTGAGGACTGCTCTGCTGGAATTCCTTTGGCTGCAGCCACCACCACGCCAGTGCCAGGGGTCTGTGGCCACTACAGCCCCAGTGCCAGGGTACTGCCCACATCACCCTGGTTAAACAATGGGACAGCATGAGGTGCTTGCTGCTCAACCCACGGAGAGATGGGCAGGGAAACTAAGCCTTGTCTGAGTCCTGGCTTGGCTGTGCCATGGGGAGAGAGGGCTATGGGGGCAGACCCCCCCTTTTGTTAGCAGGGGATATGCAGGAGTCGTGTTGGGACTCCCGCCTGTTCCCCACTAACCAAACACAACCAGCGCCTTCCACTTGTTCCCGTTTTGGGCCCATAAAACAGGTGCTGACAGAATTATTTGACAGGCTGGAGGCAGCAGCCCAGGGCTGGCTGGGTGGCCCTGGGATGCTGGGCTGTCCTACCCATGTCCCTCATGGCTCCCAGGGCCCCACAGCTTCCCTGCTGTGGAGCACAAGGGAGCAAGTGCCTTGCTCTGTGATAGAGGGATGTGGGATTTTATCACACAGTACAGCATTTTGCCCTGGCAGTTTGTCACCAGCCAGGCTGTTAAAATTCCCTTGAAAAATGACAGGTTTGTGGCAAGTTACTGTTTATAGGATAGGGCTGTGATGTTGTGGTTTAACCCCAGTCACAACTCAGCCCCATGCAGCCACTCACTCCCTGTGTGCTTGATCCTTCTGCTTGGGAAGGGGGTGAGGATGGGGACGGGAAAGCAGAAGGAAATGGGATGGGGACAGGGAAGGGGAAGCTTTGACCACCTTTTCCACACCTCACTGGTGCCAAGTGCCAGCAGGAGCTGTGTGTCAGTCCTACACATTCCTCAGTGCTTCGTTTTGGGGGAGCAAGAACAGGGGATGGTGTGTGGGAGCTGCAGGGATTGCAGTACCTTTACCTGGCTGTCACCTCACATCCCTTCCCACCCTCAGGGAGGGGCAGCAACAAGGCAGCCGAATGGAACAGCATCAGAAGGGGAGCAGACCCTTTGGAGATGTTAGAGCAAGTCAGGAATAAGAGGCACTTGTGGAAATCCAGCATCTCGCTTCATATATTTGACTACATCAATTCTTAACAAAAGAAAACCCGAGCTCATTACACAGAAACATCAAACCAGCCAAGATAATTATCTCTAATTAGTGCTAATTTAAAAGCGAGGTCTGTTCTAGAGCTGAATTGTTGCATATTTCATTAGTTCATTAGATGCTGAGCAGACAATGCAGATAAGAGGATCAGTTCACTGGGAAGATATAAATTTCATCCTCCCTTCACCAGAAAGAGCTTGGGGGTGCATGTTCACAGCACACACCATGTGCTGGGCCAGCGAGCCCAGACAACCCCCCTGGATCACTCCATGGTTCATCCTCTGGGGAAGGTTCATGGAATGCTGCATTAACTTTGCAGAAATAAAAAAGAGATGGAGAGAAACAAGCAGTTTGTCAGTCAGTGTTGTCATCTCGCTGTCTCTGCAAATATCAATCAAATGATTCCAGGACTCCTTCAGTGCCTGGATGGGGAGCAGAAATGTTGGGCCCCTCAGATTCACCCCTGGGAAACAGAGAAGCCACCAAAGTGGAGAGGAGGTTCCAGCAAGGATGTGCCTTGGGCTCCTCCATCCTCCCAATGGCAGCAGGGAGGGGGCAGAGTGGCATCCCAGGGTGGAGTGTGTCCCTGTGGCACCTTCAGTGAAGCTTTGTGCCCTTCTTCTCCATCCCCTCCTCTCTTCTCCCTCCCACAGAACAGTGGAGGTTTCTAAGGCAGCCGAGTTGGGGCCTCCTCTTGTGCCAGAGCCATGAATTCCAGCTCTCCCCTGAAGAGCCTCTGGAGGAGCCAGTGCCGTGGTGCTGCTGTGTCCACATCTGCCCTTTCCAGCTCCAGCACAAAAGCCCCTGGCTCAACTCATGTCCCTGAACCCTTTTACCTCCTGCCACAACCCTGCCTGGCTCAGGGAAGCTGCAACTTAGAAGATGAAGAGCAAAAATGGGCACTTAAGTGGTGATGTGTGAGCAGGAATAAAGGATTTGGCTTTCAGATCTGTTTCAAGATTGCAGGAAAATAACCCTTCCATGGGCAGGATCCCTGTGAGATGGGAAAATAGCCTTTCTCCACACCCTGCAGGGTTTTAATCAGATTAACCCGAATTCGTGGCTGCTTCAGCTGTGACTGCTGCTGGAGCCCAGGCCTGGCTCAGGGCAAGATTTTGCCAAGTGAAAGGCAGGAGAAGTTTAAATCATTGGGAAGTTCCTGAGCAGGATCACAGTAATTGAAGGAAGTTACTGCAGGTGTTTGAAGGTATAATTAATCTCTGAGAAAGAGAGAAAAGCTCTGAGTTCTTTGAAGGAGCAAACTCGTGAGCTTTAGAGCATTTCAGAAGGGAAAATTGAACAAGGATGAGTTATGCAAAGGAAGGAACGTCACTGAGAGGAGAAGTTACAGTGGCAGGTTTGCGAAAAGAGCAGAGGAGAGAAGCTGGGACTGGGAGACAGTGGGGTACCCCATCCCTGGGGAGAGTGAGCCCAGCAAAGAGCACGGGAGGGGAAGGGGTGGGAGTGAGACCAATTGAATCACCCCAAAAGGCCATTTATCAGCGTGTTCCAGGCATCAGACCCGAATCCCAGACCTGGTTAGTGAGGTTCCTGATGCCAAAATGCTGTTTATTTTCCAAACTGCTGCTGAAGAGGCTGTATATGGCCAAGTGAGCACACACATGACAGTGACAGGAGAGCAGAGTGTCGCTGAGAACAGCCCCACAGAGCCCGGGCACAGCACCCGGAAGAATCAATTAGTTAATGGCAGCCATTACAGACGGGGAACAGTGACTTAATGAGCACAGAATTGACTTATTGATTGCTCAGAAAGCTTCCCACTCCCACTAATGTTCGCCTTGCTAAGCAGGAAGCTCCAGCTCCTTCCTGCCTGGTCCCTGCTCTTCCTCACTGCCAGCTGGGGCAAAGGGCAGGAATTAGGGGAGCAGGAGCTCAGAGAACCAGCACAGCAACAGGGACTTGCCTGAGCATCCCATTCCCACAACACCATCCTGAAAGCTGCCATGTTTCTTCTGCCCCAGGGTTTCCCCATCCTTCCCAACAGATTGCCTGGAAAACTGCTGCCTCCTATGTAGGAATCTCCTTTACAGCTCTGCTCAGTCTCACACAGGGTCTCACCTTCACCCTCTCACCTGGGAGCCTTCCAGCAGCTGGTTAAGCAGAACTCTGCACACCCTCCCTCATCTTTACCCCACGAGAAGTTTCACAAGTACCAAAGCACTTGGTTCCATGTAATTCTGCTTTAACCACATGTATTCTGAGGATGGAGTTGGAGTAGCTGCCCTCTGAGAAGCCACTGCTGGTGAGAAGGTGCTGATCTTAAGGATGGTCCCTGAGATTCTGGAGAAGTTCTTTCCACAGGCTGGGAACCATTCTCACAAAGCATTCTCCAGCAGCATCCCCTTGCCTCACCCTAATATAAAAAAACAACCTCAAAGTAGTTCAAAATGTGGATCTGGTTGGTGCTCTGCCCTCCCTGCAGCCCCCCATGGTTTGTGTCTCCCCAGCCCCCTTGGGCTCCTCCAGGAGTTCATCCTCCCCCAGGGTATGGAACAGGCCCCCTCCGTGCCCTCCGTTATCCCTCACTGTGCCTCCATCAGCTGCCACAAGGAGGAATGTTTGGATTTCATGCTCAATATTCTGAATGCAAGTCAAACATCAAAACCTCAGCAGGGTGCCTGGGAGCATCTGAGGGAGAATATCAGAGGAATCTGTTTCTACAAAGGAAAAGAAACCAACAAAGCCTGTGTTTGGGGGTGTTTTTTCATCCTGGGCTGTACATACAAATAATAAGTTTAGACATGGGGGTTTTTTTTATTATTATCACCCTTCCTGATATCAATCTCTCCTTTTCATTGTAATAAACATTGATTTGTGCTGTTAGAAAATGACTTCCCCAATCTACTACTGATCTCCCTGCGGGCACGGTGGGGGCGAGGACAGTGGGACTCATCATCCCCAGGAACGAGCATCCTGCTTGTGCCCCCTCCCCACCAGCTGCACGGGGGGACCCTGAGGGATGTGTGGGCTCCTCTGTGTGGAGCTGGGCTGCTGAATCATGGCTGTGGCCTGCTGTGTCCTGGGGAATGGCTAAAACAGCCCCCCCCACATACCACTTCTCCCCTTCTCTCTCCTGCCACGAGGCAGGACAAGCACCTTTAGAAACCACTGATGAGAGGTTTTCTTGCCAGAGAATATTTTCTTACTCCAAGGCATCTTCAGGGCAATGGCCTCATTCCTTTGCCGTGTCTGTATCATTCCCAGCACAGCTCTGGGGCCACATTAATTCTCTTCCATGAGGAATTTGTTTTGTGCCAGCAGAAATGCACTTGGGTCGGTGTAAGAACTGAAATAAAAATAGCTCTTTCCCCCAAAGAGCTCTGTGGTTATCCAGAATGGATCAAACCCTGGAGCAGAGGGAAAGGTACCACCAGGGGCTGGTTTGCAGAGTCAGCCCTCCCTAAGCATCCCAGTGCAGCTGTAACACAGGGCTGGATTTGGAAAGGGGGACAGCTGGGGGAGCCCAGAGAAAAGATCATTGCTTGGGGAGACAGCACTGGGCAGCCAGCAGGAGGAGGAAGAGGAGAAGGGGAGGAAGGCAGCTGGAGCAGGGTATCACTGAGCACTGGGCTTGATCTGCACCCAGGAGGAACCTGTGCCCTGCTGGTGGGACACTGCAGATGAGGACCTCTGTCACCACCCCCCTCTGCCAGTCCAAGCCCTGCCGGGCTGGGGATGTGGGGGCAGGAAACACAATTCCAGCCCAGCAAAGCCCTGCACTGCCTCTGCCTCTGCCGGGGGGAGGGAGAGCAAGGAGGGGGTTTGGCAGCCCAGAGATTTCTCTGCTTGGCAGAGAACAGGATCTGCCCTCGTATGTCAAAGCTCCCAGACTGAACCATCAGTGCAGCCAAAATCATTTTCATGAGATATCACCAGGATCTCCAGGAATAAAGTATAACAGGGTTTGCTTCTAATCCAGGGAGCCCGTTTGAGAGCTGGAGCCTCAGCTCAGAGCACCTGCTAGCCCTGGAGCAAACCACAGGCAATTTCTGCTGGGGAATAAACCCACAACCTTCTTGTTTCACACCCTCCCTCTGCTCTCAGGCCCTCCCAGGCTACGCCTGAGCCCGGGGGGCCGTGAGGAGGGAGGGAAAACAATCGTGTTGCATTTGAAAAAAGTGATTTTTATCAGAAAGCTGCTATTTATCAGCTTTATTAAAGTGCCATCTCCCAGACTCTGGGGTCATGAGTTAATCTCAGCTTTCATTAACTAAAAACACACGCTTCTCACAGTGGGAGCTGAGAAGTTGGCTGAAGTGAGGAGAACCTGGAAAGGATTTCTGCTTCCCAGGACCCTTTTTTGGGGAAAAATGGCTCTGGAGGTTTTGCAGCTGATGGAACAACGTTGGGCAATCAGCTGTGGCTCCCCAAACAGCTTTTGGGTGCAGTGTTGGGTGTGGGTTCCTGCCTGGCCGTGCAGAGCCCGAAGGATGGCACTGTCCTGTCCCCTGTCCCGGGGCTCTGCCAGCCCTCAGTGAGCTCCGGGCACCCCGGGCAGGCCCCCCCGGCTCTGAACGGGTCCACTGCAGGAGGTTTTCCCCCTGTGAGGAACCCTCTGCCCAGGCAGCATCCGGGTGGGAAGGCAGCCCCATCCCGGGGCCCCCATCCCAGCCCCTGGCTCCCGCCGGGCAGAGCAGGATTTGTAAGCTGCTGACACGGACATCCTGCGTGGGCGAGGGAGGGTCTGCCGGGGAACAGACCCCTCCTGCAGCCGCTTTCACTCCCAGATTTATTGGTGCTGCGCAGGAAAGCGAAACCATGTGCAGCCCGTGTGCGGGGCCGGGAGAGCAGCTCGTGGAGGCAGACGGAAATTTCCTGAAAGGTGAATATGGCAGGGCATTAAAAGACAAATAAATACAAAAGCCTTGCTTTATTCCTCTGTCTCAGCTGTGCTCCAGCTTGCCTAAACCCAGGGAATAGAGGAGCCCAAGAGTTTATGGCAGGTAAAAGAGCAGACCAGAGCTCCACATCCCCTAAACACCCCAATGTCCCCACAGTGCCCATGGCCAGAGGCTGCACAAGGCTGAGACATCCCATAATGGACACTGATGGGGCAACCTGTCCAGGGGAGATATTCCTACCCAGCCCCAGGGAGTCAGGGGGTGCTTTAGGAGCCAAGGGAGGAAGGTTTATCTCCCCCACATTTCTCTCCTGTTGCCTCCCCTGCAGCAGCAGGTGTTCCCTGTGGATCAGAGCACAGCTATTCCTGAGTGTTCTTATGGGGTTTATCTCCAAGGTGTTCTCACCTGGAAGACACCAAGAAGCCAGATCTCACCTCAGTAAAACAGGGGTCCCTGGCCAAAAGAGCCCCTGGCCCACCAAGCCCCCATGCACTGCTACCAGGAGGGTGGGCATGTCCTGGGCCAGGTCCCAGCCTGGTACAAGGGAGAGCTCATGGATTCCACCTAGGGACAGTGTTTTTCCTGCACATACCTCTCCCTGCACTCATCCCCACTCTCCTGCCTCTCCCCTGCCTGCCACGTTGAGCCCAGATGTCTCCTTTAAAGGGGAACAGCAAAGTTTTGTTTAAAATAACACTATTTAAAAAAAATTACAGCCCTTCCAAGATGGCCAGCAATTAATCAACTCTACGTGCAGGCTCCAAACTTGCACACACATCTGAAAGCAAACTCCGTGGAGCTGAGCTCCTCCCGCTCACCTGCCAGCCCCAGCACTGGGATTTTGGGTGTCCCTGGCCAGGAGCAGATGGAGCCTCACTGAGCCAGTGAGTCAGACCCTGGTCCTGGCCCAGGCACCGCTCCAGGACATGTAGAAGGAGGATTCCAAGGTGGGGGCTACTCTGGTCCTGCATTCCTTAGGCACAGAGCTTTAGATGCTTAACTGAGAAAACAGGGAGAGCTGGATGCTCTGCTTGCACATTCCCTTTGCTCCAACTGCAGCATGAATTTTAGGTCTCAAAAAAATGAGAATTGGATCTTTTTCTCTCCTGCACCCCTGTCTGCCTCGCCTGTGTTCCCCCTAAAGCCAGCCCTGCACACGCCGTGACCATGGGGGACAGCAGAGCCCAGATCCTGCAGGGCTGCCCCAGCAGCCCAGGAGGCAAGAGGCACCCTGCTCCTCATTCTCATCTCCAGGGGTGAAGGCCTGGGCTCAGGGCCCCATCTCAGCCTGGGACGGCTTCTCAAGCCCCAAATCTTTAAGCAAGTCCCTCCCCCCTGACCTGCTCCCCGTCCCCCCGGCCGGGGTTTTAATTTATCAGGAGAATTATTAAAACAGCCATTTCTCAGCTGTCTAACGTTTCAAACCCTGCTCCCATTCATCTGATAAATATTTACAGAGCTTGACATTGTCTTCAACTCATTCCCCGCTGCAGCAAACAATCTCAAACACCCGCTTCCCTTCTCCTGCAGCTCACGGAGTGGGACTGCCCACCCCGGCATGGCCAGACCCACGTCTCCCCAGGGACACCTTCCACTATCCCAGGTTGCTCCAAGCCCCATCCAACCTGGCCTTGGACACTTCCAGGGATGGGGCAGCCACAGCTTCTCAGGACAACCTGTGCCAGGGCCTCCCCACCCTGGCTGTGCTGTTTCCCCTCTCAGAGCACATTTTCTGTGGGGCACAGGCGTTTTGTACCTTCACAGCTACTTCTGCCACCCAAAACCGGATTATTCTGCAGGCAAAGCAGAAAGCACAAGAAGCTGCAGGGTTCATTCATGAGACATCATGTAGAAGCCAAAATACACAAGGTTTATCTGGGAACCTGTGACTCGGTCGAGCCCAGCCATGACCCCGAGGAGACCCTGGGATCTCTTGGCAGCCATGGATCCTGACCAGCCTTAGCCCAGGAACCCACACCCACCTGCCCTTCAACTCTGCAGGCATCACCCCCAGCCAACAGCAGCTCCTGTCAGTCCCCCGTGGTAATTAACTGCAGATAACACCCGACCCCCCTCACCCTTCCATCCCTCACCCAGCGCTCCGAGCCCGCTCAGCCCGTGAGTGACAGCAAACACGGTGACGGTGGCAGCAAAGCCATCAACTGACACACACAGCTTTAGCTGCAGCTCGGGGTTTGCAGCACTGAAGTGATGTTGATGGCTTATTGCTCTGCTGCACTGATCGTGTTAAACGCCAATTTAAACCCTGATCACAAAAGAGCAGAGCCCGACACTCCAGCCTGGGAGCGATGTGTGGTGGGGAAGGGGGGTCTGCAGTCTGCCCTTCACTGCAGTGCTGTGGAGAGCAGTGAGAAAGGCCTTCTCCTCTCTCACCTCCCCTGCCAAACTAATACAGGCCTATGCACTAACCCCAAGGGCTTCCCCAGCCTAAATTTAAACAGCTCAAGGTTTCCATCCCTCCCTTTAGGATACTGCTCTGAAGCCTACGGAGCTGCTCTGCTCTATGCAGTATCCCTGGGAGTCAGCCTAAATACTTCATTTCTCCCCCCCTTGTCCTAATTAGAGCTAGCAAAATAATGACAACGTTATTTACAAATGATTCAAAGCTAAGGTTTGCACACAGAACTCTGCACAGCTGGAGCACCTTTGCAAGGAGGACGTGTGCCATGTGTGCCACGCAGTGTGTGACACTCGGGTCCAGCTGGTGCTGTACAGGTTCACTGCCCAAGGGCCTTCCCATTGGGTGCTCACACCCTTCCAGCCCTCAGACAAACCTCCCAAGATGCCTGTTCCACTCTCTGGAGGCTGAAACATCAGCTTGGGCACGGGGTGATGCCCCAGGGCACCACCTTCCCGGAGGGTGATGCCCCAGCCGGCTGCAGGGCACACAGGCTGCTTCCCACACATCAAGGACAGGACTTGTTGGGAGCTGGTCTGTCCTGGGATGTGTCTGGAGCTCTGTCCCCTCTGCCCCTCGTCTCTCGATGCTCCCTCTAGCCAAACTGCCCCAGAGGAAAGAGGCCTGCCTAGGAGGCAACTCCAGCAGGACACTGCCAGCAGAGCTGGAATGCTCCAGAGAGGAATATTGTCCCTGTCACAGAAAAGAGCCTTCAGAAGAGGCCGAGCAGGATGTGAACACATTGCAATCCCCCACGTGCTGCCCTTGAGTGGAGAGGTCTGTGGAGACTCCAGTTATAAGCCCCCCTTTCAAAGGCTTTTATTACAGACTTAGTCATAAAACTCTGCCTGGGGCGGATTTGGCACTCGGGGCCTCGGCCCGGAAGCCAAACCCTTTTCATTTTTTAATAACATTTCATGAAAATCCATTTGGCCCTTTGTAACTTGGACAGGTGGGAAAACAA
Organism: Corapipo altera; assembly: GCF_003945725.1. Classification (NCBI taxonomy): domain Eukaryota; kingdom Metazoa; phylum Chordata; class Aves; order Passeriformes; family Pipridae; genus Corapipo; species Corapipo altera. Next base: position 2,265,287 of record NW_020884951.1, read on the forward strand.
TAGAGGTTTCTGCTTCCAGCCCCTTGCGCTGGCCTGGCTGCTCTCCCGGTGGGTTGGGGGCTGCTCCGTGCCCTGGGACCCCCGAACCCCACAGCACAGTGAGGATGGGACAGGCCAGGTTGTGGGCACAGGGACCCTTTGGCAAAGCCCCACGTTACTGAGGGATATGGGAGAGCTGCACATCCCACCCCGGTCCTCAGTCCATCTGCTGGGATGGGATGTTTTGTCCATCCTAGAGCTGAGCAGGGGGGATGCTGTTGTCCCCCCATTATCTCGCTACAGGACCAGAGCTCCTGGCACTGCCAACACCAGTGCCTGTCTCCCCAGCTGGGTCCCCACATGTCCCCCCAGCCCTTCCCTCTGAGCTGGGATCTGGGCACTCAAACTGCCCATCAGCCCAGAGCCACTCTGAGCCCAGAGCTGCCGTCACAAATACACGAGGTGCTGTCAGCGCTGTCAGGAGCCTGTTCCAGGGAGAGATGTAAAACTTGAGCCCTCACAGATTGCACCATCCCCTCCCTTGACAGAAGTTCCTATTTGGAATGGGATCAGCAGCTTGGCAAAGATGTCATGGGGGCGAGAGGCTCCCCTGGCACAGCAAAAGCCAAGGTATTTGCTGGAGCATCCGTGCAACCAGCTGTCTGCAACCAACACTGGCTCTTCCCAGGGCTTCTGTTCAATCCCACCTTCCTACATCCTCCTTTCCCAGACACCCCCCCTTCCCTCCTGCCCCTCACCCAGCCCTCAGCCAGCTCCTGGAGGTGGGCAGGGTGCCCGGCTGGGCTCAGCTCCACCCTGCTGCCGATGGCTGAATCCATGTCCCCATCCCGACACCCTCTTGGGCACGGAGCCCCCCACTCCAGCTCCAGCTCCAGCTCCAGCTCCAGCTCCAGCTCCAGCTCCGGCTCCGGAGGGGTCCCCCCAGGCCGGAGGGAGGCTCCAGACTCGGAGCCGTGTGCGATGGGGCTCCTGGCGTCGGGCTCTGTTTTCACAGCTTGTACCTTAATGCTCGCGAAATTCAGACAATTGCGAGGGAGCGGCGGCTCTGCAGGGAAGGACGGGCCGGGGAAAGCAGAGCCCGCGGGTGCTGAGCCCCCCGGGGGTCCCACCAGCCCCGGCACTGGAGCTCACGGAGCACGGCGGGGTCTGGGCTGTGCCGGGGGGACCAGGGGATGGGCTGTGCCTGCTGCCTGCCCCGGGAACAGGGATGCAGCAGCCCTGGGAGCTGGGGGGAGAGGTCTGAGGGCACAGGGGGTACCCGTGCACCCGGTGCCGGGGGCTCAGTGCCCTGCAGAGCAGCAGAAAGTGGCCCTGGCCAGGCAGAGGGGAGCAGCCCCCCAACACCAGCCCCACACTGCTCCCCCTGTGTCACCCGAGTCCTCTGAGAGCTGCAGGGGCAGTTTAACACCAGATCTGTGTTTGAAAGGTTGGAGTTATGAGTCTGTCAGCATTTCCATTACAGGCCCTGATTAATTTGGGGGTACGGGGTAGGGTTAGGAGTTGTCATTCCAGATGTGAATTTTTGCCTTAATTCCCCTTAAAAAAAAAAAAAAAGGATTTAAATTCTTCAACTTTGTGTTTTCCCTTTCAAAGGAAGGAAAATATGTGCCGTCTGGGTCTGTTTTGTTTTTGCTGCAGAGCTGCAAATGGTCTTTGCCAGGTTCATGGTCACAAGGGCTTTCACTCAAACCAGGATAGCCTCCATCCTTTATGGGATCACCCCATTTTAATCAGAGGATCCTAACTGAGGGATCTCCCTGGAAACAGCCCAGATGTGTAGGAGAGCCACTGAGCCTTGTGAGCAGTGGGTACCTGTTCCCAGAGAACAACCTGCACCTGGAAGAGAGTAGGTCTAGATGAGATATTGGGAAGAAATTCTTCCCTGTGAGGGTGCTGAGGCCTTTGAACAGGATGCCCAGAGAAGCTGTGGCTGCTCCATCCCTGGAAGTGCTCAAGGCCAGGTTAGATGGGGCTTGGAGCAACCTGGGATAGTGGAAGGTGTCCCTGCCTGTGGCAGGGGTGAGACTCGATGGGCTTTAAGGTCCTTTCCAACCCAAACCATCCTGGGACTGAATGATTCATGCTGTTCGATGGAAGCAGGGGAGCTGGGAGCGTGTGAGCTCTGGCAATAAAGCCAAGGCAGAGCTTTCCATTCACTCAGGAAAAGGGTCTAAGCCCTGTGGAGGGGGCTCTCTCCAGGCTGCTCCATTCCCTGTGGCATCTCATCCCACTCCCAGCCTCGAGCTGCAGCAGGACTGGGAGGAAGGCTCCCAGCTGCCATCCCACCCCACTGCCATGGCTTTGAGACACAATGGAAGATTATGGATGCAAGAAAAGGGCCCAGAGCTCTGCAGAGACGAGCGCAGAGGACTCTCTGCAGCTGTGTGGTGAGGGCTCTGCCATGGCCAGGGCCCTTCCATTGGCATCTTTGCACTTGAAAATCTGCCTGGCAGCTTTTCAGCTCCTTGCAGAGAGGCTCCTGTTGTTGTTGTTGCTGCTGCTGCTGCCAGGAGAAGACTCACAAATAATCTTCCCATTAAGGCTGCCTCAGTATGGAGGTTGGATCAGCATTTTCCAGCGAGGGCTCGTGCGGGGGCTGAAGGAGCCGTCGAGTGGCTGCATCTGCCCGCAGGGGTGGCACTGTGGGGCTGCCCAGGCTGGCAGGGAGCAGAGCTGGCAGGGGGGCTGACACCAGCCAAGCCAGCCCTTGCTTTCCTTGTTCCACTCTCCCACTGTTCAACCCCTTCCTGAGACCCCGGGAATGTAACATGCTCTTTCTCCAGGGAGGGAGGACAGGCAGAGCTGGCATCCCCCTCTGAGCACCCACCATGTGCCCGGGGACTGTCCCCACCCATGGGCAGCTTTTACTGGGGCCCCTCTGTGAGGATCCCAGTACAGGGAATTTTCTGTTCACTATTTAAGCAGAGGCTGGTTCTGAAAGACAAGAGGTAACTGCCTCAAGTTGCCCCAGAGTGGGTTTAGTTGGATATTGGGAACAATTTCTTCACCAAAAGGGTTGTCCAGCCCTGGCACAGCTGCCCAGAGCAGGAGTGGAGTCATCATCCCTCAGGGATTTAAAGGCTGTGTGGATGTGGCACTTGGGGACAGGGTTACTGGTGGCCTGGGCAGTGCTGGGGAAACAGTTTGGCTCAGTGGTCTGGAAGGGGTTTTCCAACCTGAACAATTCCATGGTTCTCCGGGAGCTGTCAGGAGGAGGCAGGGGAGGTCCTTTCCTGCTGGCAAAGTCTCGGATCTGAGCTCTGCAAACAAACCATGGCTCTGCCTTCTCCTTAACTTGCCTCTGTGACGGGGTGGGTAGAGGAGTCCAGAGGCAAGTCAGAGCTGGAAAACCAGGGTATCCCAAGGGATACAGAGTGGGGAGTGAGAGCAGCTGACAGCCAACCCTGGAAGTTTTCTATCTGTAGGGGCCCATTTAACAAACAGCTACAGAAATACCTTAATATAATGTCACTAAGGGGTGTGTGACCATGTAGGGACCTGCATCCCTAAAAACCTGCAGCATCATAGTCCCCAGTCTAAACCTTCATGGTCACATCTGTCTCCCAGGTGGTTTCTGTGCTCGGGGGGATCCATGGGGACCCTCCCTGCCCCTCACATCCCTCGTGTGCTCCTGCCCCATTCACTGGTGACACAACTAACTGACTTTCTTCCCAAGGAAATTCATGTTTCCTCATGAGGGGCAATGGATTAATTGCTGACATAAAGAAAAACTGCAGGAAGAGCGCAGTTAAAAACCCAGGAGTGATCAAGGGAAAGGAAAGCCTGTGCAAACACCGGGTATCTCTGGCAGATCTGCCCCTCAGCCCCAAGGGCTGCACCTCAGCCTGTCTGCTGAAGGTCCCGGGAGCAGCAGCCGTGGGAGCCATGTTCCAGGAGGGAATGCTGATGGATAGGGGGCTGCTGAGGAGAGGGAGGAGGGAGAGAGGAACTCACCTTGCCACTGGTCCCTGGGGATGTGAGAGTGCCTGTGCCCACACCCACGTGCTGCTGTGCCACAGAGGCTGTCCCCCAACTCACTCTGGTCCCTGGTCCCTGTTCCCAGCCCTGATCCCTGGCCCCTATTCCCAGCCTCAATCCCAGGTGCCAAGTACTCCTCTGCCCTGCTCCCCATGCAGATGCTCAGCAGCCTGTACCCCAACTCTCCAGCTCCGCGCCCTCTCAAGTGCCAAAGCAACTCACAGGGCAATTTTCACAGCTTTTAAAAATACTTCCTTTAGTCTCTATGATTTGATACAATTTAGGAGCCCGGCCATGGGAATGAGAGGTCCTGGTTCCCATCCTCTCCAGCTTCACACCACAGCATGTGGCTACAGCTGACGCCACAGTCAAGGTGTGCCTGGAAGAGAGGTTCAGCAGAGAAGTGGGGATGGCTCTTGGGATCAGCCCTGGGAGCACAGGGAGCACTGGGCCAAAGAGTTCTTGCTCTGCACTCTGGAAATGAATTCCTGGGCTCTTTGTGGGGGAACAGGGATGGGATCATGCTACCTCCTCACTTTGGGGCCAGCTGCAGAGAAAAGAGGATGAGGTAACTGGACACCAAGGGCTGCCGGGGCTTCTTGTCCTCCACCCTCCCCCAGGACCAGGGCATGAGCACAGACCCACGTGGCATTTTCTGATCAGGTCTTGGAAAACCCAGCTGGAAGGAGGTGCTGGGTGCAAGGACAGCATTTTCCCATCTTTCCTTCCTTTTTTCTGCCGTTTTTCCATGGTTTTGCTGCCGCGGCCCAGAGTGTGGGGAACAGATGGAGGTGGGAAAGGGTGAAGGGGAGGGGGCTTCTGGGTGCAGATGAAATTAGTCATGGAAACGCAGTCAGCATGTGCCTTCGCACGTCAGCCAGCACTAAGTGTGTGGGTTTATGTTTCCCAAATGAGGTTGGGAAGTGGACAAATAATTGTTTCAGGGTTTGGGTTTAGCTAATTGATTTTTTATTTTTTCCTGGTGAATTCTCATGATGTGGAAAGCTGAAGCAGTGGCCAGACGAGAGGAACCTCAGTGAGACCATCACCCCAGCCCAGGCTGGGGGGAACCCACACCGGGGCCTTCTGCAAGGCCATCCCTCCCTTCTCCTCGTGGTTGTGCTGCCCATGGGATGGGCAGTTCCATGGCTCTGGTTTCCATGGAATGAGCAGCTCCATGGCTCTGTTCCTCATGGGATGGGCAGCACAGGGCAGGTCCTTCTGCCACTCCCAGTGCCCTGCACTGCTGGCTCACAGCAATGCCCCAGCGTGTCCTGGTGTGAGAGGGGCCATCTGTCACCCCCAGCGCCCCAGGGTGTGGTTGAGACTGCCCGGAGAAGCCCATTAATTAGCCCATTAATTAGCGGGCAGGCCAGGCTGTCGGAGCTGCCGCCGGGCCACGGGCAGAGCAGGAGAAGGAGGAGGCACCAGCCAGGGAGAGAAAACGGGTCATTTTTCAAAGTGATGAATGGGAGGAAAAGAAAGTGGAAAGGCAGACAAGGGGAAGAGAAGGGAACTGATTTCCAGATAAAGTTTTCAGGACACTTAAATAAACATCTCAGGCAGCAGAGCAGAGGAGGGGGGTGGGGCCGTGTGCGAGCTGGGCAGCACTGGGAGCATTTCAGCAGGACACTTCAAATAAACAGCATTTACAAACCTGTGTGCTCTCCCTCCCAGGGGTTTTCTTCTGAGATTCCCTCCTGCAGTTCCCACTGTCTTCAGCTTGGCCCAAAGCTTGACAACATTTCCAGTGTCATTGTATCCCCTTAGCAAGGGGGGTCCTGGGCAGGAGGACCTTTGCCATGGTTGTGGGGTCTCTCCTTGTCCAAGCCCTCCTCCCTGGTGTGGGGAAGAGTGGCTGTGGACCCCTAGGACCCTTCATCCCTGGAGGAGGAGGAGCAGAGGAGGCAGAGCCATCCCATCCACCACACTCCGCTGAGTCCTGCTGCCTCCTCTTTCTCCTTCCAAGAACAAAAGAGCAAAGGGGGGAGAGCAGGAACTGTAGAGCCATTAAAACCAAAAATGAAAGCTCATCAATGAATTAATACAGCATTAAATGTTAATAATTAGGGGATCGTGAACATTTATGGGAACAGATTAAAGCCAGGTTCTGCTCCATTAAGTTGCTCACGTGAACTCTGCTTCCCACCCACCCCATGGGAGGAAGAGCCACAGCAGGAGAGGAGGTTTGCTCCTGAGGGGCTCCTGCTCCATGCTCTGGGGGTTCCAGCCCTTCCAGCTGCCCCCGGGGCATCCCTGGGAGCGGGAATGGCAGATCCCACACCCGGTGCTCTTCAGTGGGATGAGCTCCAAGAGGCAGAGCCCGTGTCTGCCGGGAGCCTGACAGCTCGAGGTGAGCACATTGGGCTGTGGTGAACGTGCCAGGGTGAGGTGCCACGGCAGCAGGGATGCTCACCTGGAAATCACATGGTTTGAGCGTCCAAGGGGTGGTAATGCCATGATCAATCATCCACACTGAGCCCAGTGTTGTTTATTTGGATTATTTAGGAAATGTGTGGAGTCAGGAGAGCTCAGATGAGGTGGTTAAATGTGCCAAACACAGGCAGAGCATCCCTGGGGCACAGCGGCTGCATCTGCATTTGCCTCCGTGCCCATCTGCTGTGGGTCCCTGTCGGGGTCAAAGGGATGGGGTGTTTCTGCCCCACAAAGAATAAATGTGTTTTATTTTTAGCATTTAAGTCTTTGTTTCCTGGGAAAAGGTTTCTATTTTTGCCTTGAAGGTATCTTTAATGATCACATCTTTTTAAATGCCAAACCTTTTCTGAAAATATGTTTTTTCACACACTTCCTCTTATTTACCAAAAATACCCGCTGAAATTTTTGGCAACAGCAAAAAAAAAACCCTTTTTCAGTAAAACACTCTTTAAATAAAGAAATGTCAGCAGCTCTGAGCTCCCTGTCAGCCTCCTGCCTCCCTCAGACCTGATTTACCTGCTCACTGCTCGCTGCTTCTCCTACAAAAATAGCCACTTCCAAGCTTGTGATGGGATCACAGGAGGAACATGAGGGATCTGTCAGCCATCCCTGCAGTGCTGGGAACAGCTCACAGTGATTCTAGTCAGAGCTGGCACCTGGGAAGCAGTGAGAGCATCCATGGCTCGGGGATGGTTTGGTGGAAGCAGGGCAGCTCCGTCTGAATTCCCAGCCATGGAGAAGTGGGAAGGAGGAAGGCTCCTAACATTGGCACAGCTGGAAAACATCCCATTTTATGGCTGAGGCCACGTGGGTGGGAAGCAGGGTGGGATGCTGGAGATGGGCAGCTGGAGGCTGTTTCATGGGAGCTGGTCCTGCCCCTGGGCCCATCCTGTCAGGGATGGGAGTGGGCAGCCAGCCCAGCCCGTGCTGCATCCCTTGGGAAACGCTCCATCTGCAGCTGGAACACTGCAGGGCTGGACATCCATGGGCAGGCAGCGGGCAGGGAACACATCTGGGCCCCCCAGAGCCCATCCCAGCAGGATGATGTTGTTGTTGGCCATGCTGGGGGCTGGGGCTGGGGGTCCTGGGCAGCGGGGGCCCTTTGCAATCGAAAGCTTCCTGCTGGGGACCCTTCAAGGGCAGCCCTTGTAGCAGATCTAATTATACAAACAATTTTGTTCTGCTTCTCCAAATAAACACAGCGAGGTCTGCGGGACACGGCACGATGGGAAATTAGAACGGAGAACACTTGCTAATGGGCTCCTTAGCTGCAGGGGTAAACAGATTATTTGAAAAGGCCCCGGCCCCTCCGACAGATCCACTCGCTCGGCTCCCCTCTCCTCCCGCCCCGCGCTCCCCCCCGTCGCACCAAATATTAACCAAGCTTGCAATTTAATCAGATCTCTGAACTGTGAAAGGAGACTTCTGGAGATTCGATTTCAAGGCTTTTCCCTGTTAAGATTTGCATTGAGAAAATTAGATTAAAATCCTGCATGTGAAAGGAAAAAGGGTCTGGAAGGGGGGAGCAGGCATGGAATGAACTGGGGAGGAGGAGAATGGGCACAGAGGGGACCCGAGTCTGGCTGTCAGTGGGCGGAGTCAAGACGTGCCTGGATATGGAATGAGACAGGAGACCTCCTTCCCTCTCCAGTACCCAAAGTTTGGGGCCCAAACCCTCCCACTGCACCCCCTCTGTCCTGCTCGGTGATGCTCCAGGTCACCTCACACAGAAAAGGGGCCTATTTTGAGCTGAGAATGGGTGATGCCAGGAATGGGGCTGGGAATGGGGGACACCACTGGTATCCAAGGATGAGGTGCTGGTGCCCCTGTGCAGTGTGACACGATCCTCTCCCTGGCACAGCTGCTCCGGATGCTGGAGCCGAGCTCCCGGCACAGCTGTGGCCTCGGGCCCCCTGCACTCCCAGATCCGTGTGCTGGGATGTTGTGGCTGAGCCAGGGACATCCCGGAGCAGCCCCGGCGGTCCCGGCTGGCGCAGGTTGTCCTCGGCTCTCCCGCCGTGCACACACTAATGGGGTCTATCAACACCCATCACCCCGGGGCGTTAATTGGAGCCAGAGCCCCGAGAGGGCGGCTTGGCAGGAGCGGCTCTTGGCCCAGACTGTGTTTTCATTTCGGCTCCTTGTAACTTAGAATTGTATCAAACCAAAGAGCTAATTGCAGTGGCTGTCCTGCTCTGCTGGGGGCTCTCCAGGCTCCCCTCCTCTGGGACTGGGGGTCCTGCAGCACTGGAGCTGCCATTGGAGCTTCCGTGATGGGAAATCATCCTGTTTGTGTACAAGTTTCCTCAGCCAACTTTTTTTGCCTTCATTTCAGTCACACTGAGATCTTGAAATTAAATTTTCTTTTCCCCAGATTAAGAACCTCCCTTTGACATTTCAACAATGAAACATGTTGATTTTGCTCTCCAAAACCCTTCTCTTTTAAAGCGTCCTTCAATCCCACTTTTTAAAAACCAATGCTCCAGAACAAAACAAATGTTTCCCTGCAAGTGAAATGTAACATTTCATTAAGCCTGGATCAATTCCTTTTTCACTTTTTGATTTCCTACGCCCAAGGCTTTCCAAGTGGCAGCTCTGGCTGAGCCCATTTGCCCTGACTGAAGCATCCCAGTGTGGGAAGAGGTGGCAGCAAAAGGTGTCTGGCACCTTAGGGAAAGTGGCTTCCCATGGAAGAGCCTGGATGCAGACTGGGAAGGCAAACCCCAGGCAGCTCAGTTTGCTGAGGAAAGATGAAGTTGCACCCTGAAATCACAGATCCATGTGAGTGAGAGTGAAGTGGGAGCCCAGCACAGGGTCCCTGAGGCAGCCCCTGCCATGGCAGCATCCTGAGTGAGACGGGCATCGGCTCTGAGGAGGCACCTCAGTGGCTCAGCACCGGGAGGATGATGCAGGCGAGGATTTGGGAGGTGCCAGGACCCTCTGGCTGTCTCCCCTCACTGCCCAGGCCACCCGTGTTTAAAGTTTTAAACCTCTTGGAATATTAATACATATTTTTCCTTCGGTTCTTGCCTTTTATTGCAGCAAATTCATCTTGTCTTATCAGTTCTGCAGTGCCTGGGGTGATCCCAGTGGTGCTGCTCCAGTGCCGTGTCCGTGCTGGGTGGCAGCGACTCCCACTGCTGGTGGCACCTTCCAACCCTCGGTGGCCCCAGAGAGAGCTGAGCCGAAGAAGATGATCCTCAGGGAGAAAGAAGCCAAAAGAACAATATTCCCAGAAGCCTGGGGGGCAGCAGCATTGCTGATTAGGGGACTGGACCTTCTCCCCCCCACCCCAGCCACCAAACCCCCTGTTTCCAGCTTGCAGCCCCCCTCAATCCTACTCCCATCTGCAACCCCCTCCAGCTCTGCCCCATCACCTCCCCATGTAAGAGATGCCACTGTCCTTGGGCCGTCAGCCTCCTGCCTGCAGGGATCCCTCTGCCACAGCCCAGAGAGGGGCAGCTGCCTTCGCACTGCCACCCTGGCAGGGCAGGGACAGCCCCCAGCCCCAGGTACCCCCAGAGTCACCCCTCCTCCTGTCCCCCAGGCCCAGGTGTCGGCTGGGGCAAACAGAGTTGGGTACCACCACCCTGGCACTGCCCCCTCCCCACATCCCCTGGGGTGATTCTCATGCCCAGGGTGGGATCTGGTCCCCTCGGCTGTCCTGCAGCAAAGCACTGCCTGAAGGCACCTGGGGAACACCGGGGTCAGCAAAATTTAGTGTGAAAGGAAAAGAAAAAGGGGGCAAAGCGGCTGAGGGAGGGAAATAAGAGCTAGTAAAGGAACCCAATGTGCCGGACACTCCAGGGCGGGCGCTGGACCCTCTGATCTGGGGCGCTTGAATCCCAGAGCAGAGTGGTTTCCTCTCCGCCTCACCAGGGAGCAGCTTTTATGTTCCACTGAAAAGGTATCCTGCTCAGACAGGCGGAGGCATAATGGGAGAGATCCATTAACCAGGAGGAAACGAGGGCATGTTAAACATGAAATATTCATGGGGGCTCTCACCAGCTTGTTAATGCATTTGTGTTTGCAAAATACCTCTGGCTGAGGAGCTGGGGAGGGAGGGGGGCATGCAGCAGGTCGGGGGGACCCTGGGCCCGGAGCAGGCAGAAGGCTGCAGAGAGGGAGGCTGGAGCAGGGACAAAGGCAATTTGCACCTGGTAGGAGAGTGGTTTGGTCATAAAAGACCTGCTCGATATTACAGAGGGAAATAAGGGCAGCTCCCAGCTTCTCCTCGGTGCATTCCAGCCCTGTCATGGGGGTCTCCAGTGTGGGGGTGTCCTGCATCCAGCACGAGCACTGGGCTCTGGGGGGCTCAGGTGCTGCCTCCACTTCCACGGGTTTTCATGGACAGCAGCATCCCTGTACCCCCCGAGCCCCTGGAGGCTTCCCAACATTCCTCCAGCTTCCCATTACAGGGACCTCATCCCACAAAACTCCCCACCATACATTTACTGGGACATTGTGAGATAGCATCAGTAATTACAAATAAGCTGCAGTTGTCAGAGCGGCCCCTGCGGGTGTTGATGGATGACCCGGCCAGGGGCGGGACTGGCTGAGCCGCAGGTTTCATTAACTCGCGACTGGTCTCCCAGTCACTTGCTGTAAATTAGGGAAGGTCAGTTGTATTGTCCCCACTATTATTGTTATTGTTCTCTAACAGTCTCACGGGTGCGTGTCACTCACCAGACCTGCACTCCTCCATCTCCTGGGCAGAGCTGCAGCAGAGTGTCCTCCCAGCCAGGACAGGTCCCAGCAGCACCAGCTCCCACATGTCTCTGAGCACTGAGGAACACCATGGGTTGGGAATTTGCCTCTTCCCAGCTTGGGCAGATTTTCCAGGGCTCAGACTAGATCTGTACATCCTTTCCTTGTCCCTTGTATTGCCATCCCTCTATCCCATCTCACCAGTGTCAACACTCAGCAAAGCTCCCTGGAGGACTCTATCCCCATCATGCCAGGCTGCCCACCCTTCCTGCCACCCATTTTGGTGACTGTGCTTGGAAGTCAGGACAGTCCCCGGTGTCCCCTGTGGCTCCACTGTGGGGAGAGAAGCTGGTTGGAGGGGATCAGGGAGGAGGGACCCAAAGTGCTTTTCACAGAGCAGAGTAACAGGCTGGAGCAACAGCAGGTAAGAAAAGCAGAAGAGAGAGAAAACTGGTGAAGAAAAGTTCTAATGATTGTTATTTTTCCCTCCTAATTAATGAAAGCAGGTTTGGGACAGACGAGCAGGGAAGAGAGAAGGATTAAAGTGGCTTTGTCACAGATGTCACTGAAACTGGCTGGTGACTCAGGCTCAGCAGCAAAGGAGAAGTGATATCCCATGGACTTGGGCTGGGAGGAGTAGAAAAATCACCATGGAATAGAGCTGTAAAAACCCTGGTCATGCCATTGTAAAAATCTCTCACTCAGAGGAAGAGGCTGAGGAGGTGGAGGATCCCAGAAGTGTCTGGGGTTGAGGCTGGGGGTTCCCTGGCCCACAACGAGGACCAACAGACCAGGTGATAAACCCTTCACAGCGAGAACTTCTCAAGCCTTGAGACCTGGGAGATGGGACCAAAGTGTAAAGGGGAAAATGTTGATACAGATCAGGTTTATGCTCTGCTAATACATCCTTACACTGGTATTTGGGAAATGCAATCACAGCCGTGGCCAAGGAGGGATTAACAGCAGGTTCAAAGGCAGCTGGGGCTGAATATTTTATCAGAAATTGTTCGTGCAGCACCTGCCTGGCTCACTGGGTGCCTTTGTTCCCCGGCCCTCTGCAAGTGGGAGTCCATGGGAGCCCAGTGCCACGCACCAGAAGCAATTCCCAGGCTTGTACTGGGGTTCATTCTGCCAAAAAGCAACTGGAATAAAAGCCAGAGAAATGAAAATAGCCTGTGGGGTCCTGAAGGGCAGAGAGCAGCCCCTCTCCCACCGTGGGACACCAGGTGTCCAGCTGTGCTGCAGCTCCAGCTGCCTGTGGGGCTCATGGAGACCCCAAACCCAACCCCAAGTGCCTCCAGACAAGCTGAGGGCTCCCTGGGAAGCCCATCCCCAACCACTGCTCATAGCCTGGCCTTTTCTTCAGACACAGCCACATGCTTGGCCCGGCACGAAGTTCTGGGCTATTAATTCGCCTCCCCATTGCAAACCTCCCAGGGCTCTGCTTTGTGAAGGGGAAGTGAGCTGATTATTCCAAACTGATGTTCAGGGTCATCAGCCGAGCTCCTTCCCGCAGACAGGAACTCCAGCCAGCTCCTGCTCGCTCCGTGATCTCAGCTCCCAGCGGCAGGATGGGCTCGTCCTTGGGGCTCTGACATCACCGGGATGGTTTATCCCTGCACCATCCTGTGCAGCTCCCTGCAGCACAAATGAAACTTGCTGGAACATTTATTTAAAATTTCTCTTCCTTTCTGATTCCAAATTTCAGGTTAAAGGCATTAACAGGGATGGGGGAGTGGGCAGGGAGCTGCAGGCAGAACAGGAGGGGATGGATGACTCTCTGTACACTCCAGAATTGGAAGTGCTCTGGCCAGGAGAGAGCTGCTCATGGGTCTGCTGTGGTTTGGAGGTGCCAGGGATGTGCCAAAAGCCTCTGGGCCATCCCTAAGCTTGAGCCCATGCTGACCCACAAGGGCTGGAGCCCTCCTAGCACTCCAGTGTCCCTGTCCAGCCCAAGGCATGTCCCAATTCCTCCCCTATGAGAAGCACCACCCTGAGACCTGGGGTGCCCAGACACCCCTGGCTGGATCTTAGATGGAGTTCACCGGGCAGAGCAGCTCCAGATGTGCCCTCAGAGCTCAGCCAGGTCCCATTCAGGCCCAGTTATTTACTGCAGGGTTTATACTTTATTCTTCTTTCTTTTCCTTTTTCTTTTCTTCCACTGGCATTAGGAACCTAAAAATAGCCGTGTTTCCCAGCGCAGCCAGCGATGCAAAACCAGGTTACGGGAGCTGCACAACAGCAGCCAGCTCGTTTGCTCTGAAATCAAATTTGTTAAGGCATTAGTCTCTCGCTCTCCTCCCTCTCTCCCTCAGCACAGCCAGCCCAGGCTCTCCCACAGCTGGGGGGTCACGGCGCTGGGGCAAGGGACAGCCACAGCCAGGGGCCTGGCACATCCACCCACAGGCACCCTGGGCACAGGGAGCCTCACGGCTGGCTGTGCCCCATCAGCTCCAGCAGAGCTCATCCCTCAGCCTGTGGGTGAGGGGAGGGATGGAAATGGGTGGGCTCCCTTGGGCTGCAGCAGGGAAGGGCAAGTGGCAGTTCTTGGGCAGAGCAGCTCGGCCCCTGGACAGAGCCAGGGGTTCCTGCCAGCCCCAGCTGGGGGCACAAGGAGGGAATGGCTCCAAGACAAATGACCCTCCGGCTGGGCAGAGGCAGAGGGCAGCTGGACCCTGCAGGGAATGGCCAAGGCTGTGGACAAGACTCGCTGTGTGCTCTGACCGCAGGTCGTTCCAGAGCAGTGGGATCCGTCATGAATAATGAGCCCATATCGATCCCTCTGCCAGTAAACACGGAGTGACCTTTATTAAAAATACACGAAAAACTCACTGAGGAAAACTCGCTGACTTCTTGCTGCTGACAGATTTACACAAAAAGCTGATTTGACCCCCACCAGCCGGAAATGTGGTGAATGAGGCAGGAGAGGGGAGCAAGACTCCGGCACAGCAAGCACTGCATCCCTGCCAGCTCCTGCTCCAGCACACTGGGACCACCTGCACCCTCACCTGGCAGGGCTGCCCACCTGGGCACCCACCACCACACCATCGGGCACCCACCACCACCCTGTTGGACCCCCCTGGGGCAGGGGTGCAGGTGTCTGCCACCGGGAAACCACAGGACACGAGATATTGGTCCCTGATGGACGCAGTTATTTGGGACAGGAGAGGGACAGTGTAAATCTGGGAATTTGCTGGGAGCTGCCTGTCATTGGTCAGGTCTCTTGGGACTTTGAACAATTAATTATCTGCTGTACAATGGCACAATCATTCCTCCTGGCCAAGGTTAAACATCCCAGTGCTGCAGAACAGCCTTCATGTTGGCTCAACATGACCCCCACATGTTCCCTAGGGAATGCTGCTGCTCCTGGTGCTTTGTGCATGGACTAGAGAAAGGCAACAGCCACGGCTCAGAATTGGAAGGAGATGAAGAGCTCTTCACCCCTCAGCTACCACTTGAGCTATGAGTGACCCCTTGGACCCTCCTGTTGGCAGATTGCTCCAGACCCACACGGATCATTGAGTCCAACCCCTGCACAGGACAGCTCCAAAATCCCACCATGTGCCTGAGAGTGTTGTCCAAATGAACTCTTGTGGCTATGACCACTTCCCGGGCAGCCTGCTCCTGTGTCTGACCACTCTGTGGGTGCAGAACCTCCCGTGCTGCTCAGGGTCAGAGCCAGAGGGCTCCAACCAGCTGAGCATCTGTACCAGGGAGGTTTCCCCTTAAGCCAGCAAGTGCACAACATTCACAAGTGGATCTAACTTGAGATTTAATTAATTTATGAATGGAGACATGTGGCACACCAACTCAATGGTCTTGGAGGTCTTTTCCAACCAAAATGATGCTGTAATTCTGTGATCCTACCTGGGGCATCCTCAGGAGCTCTCAGCATCCTGGCTCAGGAGCAGGAACTGGTCCCACAAACCAACCTGCAGGTTTCCCCCATCTTCTTCTGTAATTCGTTTTTCTAGACATCAGTGAGAAGCTGGGCCTGAGGACTTGTGGGTTTTTTTCAGACATACAAATAAAAACCAAAAGGTAAATGTGTGCATGGGTTTAACGATCAATCAGTTACTCGATTTGCACTTGTTTTTTACCCAGCATTGAAGAGAGCTGAGCCTAATAAATATGTACAGATATGGAAATGATGGATTTGTTCCCAAACCAGCTCAGGTGTTTGGGAGCTGTGGATACCCAGGCCTGTGTCTGCTCCTCACCTCTGTGACCTGTGCTGTGCTGGGATCCAAACCAGGATCACAGAGGGACAGGATTTGCATTTTGAGCAAATTTTCCAACTTTGCAAGTCAATTGTGCTCAGTTTCCTGCAGACGCCTCTCAGCAGAACGGCTGTGATGGGAGGCAAAAACAACCTTTTCTCTAGAACCCTCAAAATGTTCCATTTTGGAGCAGCCGGAGCAGATGATGGAAGAGAACAGACTCTCCAATCAGTGCTGGGCAGGAGGGCTGGGAGTGAGCGGATGCACCATGGAATGGGATGTGCAGTGGGATTAGATAAACTCCTCAGCTTTTTTGGGCCCATTATGGCACATTATTCATCAAAACACTTGGTTGGAATCAGCCAGCTCCGGGGCTCGTTAATTTGCTCTGTTTCAGGAAAAACCTCAGGCTTTGGGAAAAAGAGCACCCAAAATAGCTGTTTAACAGGCTGAGCCAAGTGGTCCTTGAGTGGAGCCCGTCATCCTGGGTTACTGCCTCGCTTCCACCCCCGTGGTAATTCAGGAATGGTTTCTCCGAGCCAAGAGGGGAGGGGGGAGCTGGATAACATGCTGCCTTGTTAAAACGTTTGGGATATTTTCCTGGAATGGCAAGGAGCCTCCGGGATGAAGTCCTTATCCCGGGAGGAGTGTTATTACAGCACGCCTGGGTGAATCCCTTGCACGGACAGAGGTGATCTCTGTGTCCCACAGGAGGGGGGCTCTCGCCCTGCCCCAATGCTGCCAGCGAGAAATAAATGAACCCAAGGAAGCAAATCTGGGGTGTCTGTGAGCACATTTGGGGTGTCTGTAAGCACATTTGGAGTGACTGCACCCTGCTGCCTCCCTGCACGGTCAACAGGGATGCTTTCCCACAGAGGGAGGGCAGGGAGTGGGCGGAGGTCCTGCACCGGCCACACCCCCAAACCTGTCCCTGTGCCGGCAGGGGCACGCGCCGGCTTGATTTGCGAGTTCTGGTGTTGTTTGGGCAGGTTGGACCTCGCTGGAGTTCCTTAGCAACCCGAATGCTGATGCTTTGCCTTCAGGAAGTGCAGATGGAAAGGAAGCAGCTTCCATCAGCCCAATCACACCATTCCCAGGGCAGTGCCCAGGCGGCCACACTGGGACCCTCGGGATGGGCATAGGACCTGTGATGTGCCTCAGCAGTGACTCATTGTCCCACTGCCATCCCCTGACCCACAGATCCTCCTGCTGCTGTAAAGGGCAGTCTGCCACAGCTGGAGGGCTTTAGCCAGTTGCCCACCACCCTCCAGCCCTGGGAGCAGATAAGCCCTCCTGGGGACCCCAGCAAAGCACTCAGACACCCAGAACCCTCCCCGAGCTCAGGCTCAGTCCCAAATCCAGGTTTGCAAACTGAAAACAAATCCTGTGTTTTCCATTCAGAGTTTCCAGCCACAGCACCAAGTGCCTGGCAGCACATGCCAGCTGGGACATCACTGAGCCCTGTGTGAACCCCTCCCGTCCCTCCTTGGCTCACAGGGCTGATTTCCATCGGTCAGGAATCTCCTTTGCATCACCACTGTGAGAAATCTGGTTTTGTCCTCACGTTCTCTCAGCCCAGGGATGCTCCAGTGCCAAAATGTCCCTGTGCCACCACCACAGAGGCAAGGGTTCCCAGATTTAATGCCGCAGGTTTGGATACTTCTGCTTGTGAACTCACTGCAGACCCACTTCAGTCATGACCTTTGAGATGAACTCAGGCTTCCAAGGGGGACACGGGCTGGGACTGCATGGGAGCCGTGTGGGCTCTGAGCCAGTCCCTTCAGGCCTTGGCAGTGCCTTGATCTACCTTTTTGGAGATGTATGTCCGTGTTGTGAGCGTGGCCGAAGCTGTGGCAGGGAATGTGGCCCGGCTGCCCCTCCTGTGTCCTCGTCCTGCTCCCCTCACAGCCCCGGCAGCTCCCGGGGGCCGCTGGACGTGCCGAACCGGCTGCGGCAGCGCCTGTGGGATGGAGCCGCTGATCTGGTTTCAATAAAATCAGCAGATTGTTTCATGGCTGGATGGGAAAGTTGTGAGGCTGCAGGATTTGCTCCTCTGGCAGCTGGATCCTGTTTGTCCATCGCAGCAGCTCCCACCCCACCTCTCCAGAACAGACTTCCCAGAGAGGGGGGTCGATGTCCTGAGCCTGTCAGGGTTTCTGAAGTATTTGGACAGTGCCCTTACTGTGCTTCAGCTTTTGGTCAGCCCTGAAGGAGTCAGATGGTTGGAACAGATGAATTTCGTAGATCCCTTACAGATGAAAATATAATATTCTATTTTATTCTTATTCTAGTCTTATTCTAGTCTGTTCTATTCTACTCTACTCTATTCTGCCTCATTCCATTTCATGCCATCCCATCCCATTCCATTCCATCCCATTCCGTTCCACTCCCCTCTCGGTGTCTGTGCTGCTCAGAACAGGGCTCCTGCCCTTGCTTCAGGTGGAGGCAGCCAAGCACTTCAAAATCTTGGAGAGTTTTCTAGGTTTTCTTTGCACCTTTAAATTCAAAAAGCACTGTGATTTCTAAGCAAAAAGCCAAGCCTTTAAAGCTGTAAACAGCTGGTTTCCCTCTTCCTATATAAGAGCAATCTTAAAAAACATAAAAAATTTAACAACCTTATTGTTTTTTGAAGTACTTTGGGAACCAAGGCCATTTCAGGGGGCTGTCAGGCCAAGTGGTAATGGCAGGACATATCCAGCCTCCCCAGGTGCCAGCCTGGCCTTCCTCCCTTGCCTGCCTCCGTTACAGTCCCCAGACTGGCCCAGCAGGAGTTTCTGCTCTGTGTTATAGTGAACCCGAGGCAGTAAAGGAGTAAATGTGTAAAGAAAGGGGTGAGCATTCTGTCAGCTTGGTGCAGTGTAACCCTTTCATTTACAGCCCCTTTATCTCCCGAATTCTGGCAGGGGCAGAGGCACTGACTCACTCCCAGCGCCTCCATCCCGCAGTGAATCCCAAACCCGAACCTGCACTCTCAGCGTTCTGTTCCTGCCAGGACAGAAAAAGCACAGAGCAGGACAGAGCAGCTGCGTTTCGCGCCCCATCAGCTAAATTTCGATGAAATCATTTTGATAAATTGTTTAGGAAGGGAAAAAAGCCCCATTAACTGTACATTTGCTATTAATTAATAGCCTGCTTTTTTCCTCCTCTGGCAAAGCCCTTCCGAGCTGCCTCGCGCTCGGCTCTGAGTGCAGCACCCTCAGGGGCACAGGGAGGTGGGTGGCAGGTGGGGGATCCGAGCAGGGATCTGCAGTGGTGTGACCCCAGGGAGGATGGCTGCTCCCTGCTTTATGCCCTGCTCCACAGACAATGCAGGAGGAGTGGGAAAAGCAGACAGCTCCATCCTTGTCCCAAACCTGGGAGGGCTGCTGTGTCCCAGTCCGTGGGCAGCCCCTGGGCGCTGTGCAGTGCCAGTGGGGCAGGCGAGCAGTTCCACAGCTCCTCAGCTTTATTGGTTTTAATACATTCTCTTGTCATGTATTTATTTTCTGTAGATATCTTGTATATATCTCTGGAATGTTATTCGAGAGGAATGTTGGCCGATATTCCCCAGCAATCAGACGCCGGCGCTGCAGGGGGGCAGGAGCAGGGCAGTGCCCAGAGCCTCGGGGTGCTGGGTGCCCGCGGGTCCTGGCCAGAACCTGGACCAGCCACGCACACAGCAGGGAGCTGGGATGAGGGAAAAGTCTTGATAAATCCTTTTCATTCACAGTGATTATGTCAACGTGCCCACAGGATGTCAAAACACAGGGGAGAGGAGGGAGCAGTCGCGTGTCCGTCTCCCACAGACCCTCTGGCAGCACAGCAAGGGGACATCTGAGTGTCCCTGTCCCCAGCCCTCAGTAGCACAGCCAGTGCTCTGGCAAAGAGCTTCAGGCTGGGAGAGCTGGGGTGTCCAGCCTGGAGACCAGAAAGCTCGTGGGAGACCTTACATTCCCTTCCAGAGCCTAAAGGGACTCCAAGAGAGCTGGAGAGGGATTTTGTCTGCCCACTGCCAGAGGGCAGGGTTAGATGGGATAGTGGGAAGGAATTCTTCCCTGTGAGGGTGGGGAGGCCCTGGCACAGGTTGCCCAGAGAACCTGTGGCTGCCCCAGCCCTGGAAGTGTCCAAGGCTGTACCACTTGCTTCACTGTGTGGCTGGAGAGAAGAGCCCTGGTAACATTTGGTCCAAATTAATGGTGGTTTGTTTTGACATGCAAATAGCTTTTCATCAGAGGGGGAAAGGTGGAAATAGACACTACTTAGTTCCTACAGTCTAATTTTTTTAATGAACCAGGCATCTGTGGGGTTTTTTAATATGTATGTCTTTTAATAGGGCAAGTAACTTTTGTGTGGGCTGAATTAGCTGTAAATGAAAGCAAACAAGGCATAATTAGAAACTGGTTCTCTTTTTTTCTGGTTTCTTCCCCTCTGGAAGGACAGTGTTATCACCAGGTGTGCATCTGGGAGGGAGGGACGTGCCCGGTGGTGGGGGTCCAGCAGGGCAGAAGAGGCAAGGGGGGCAGCAGGAGCTGCCAGCACGATTCCACACGGGAGCTGGGCACACACTGGGAACCATCCAATGGCTTTGAGGCTCCTGGAGGAGCGGGATATGGCCCCTCTCCCCACTGCCATCTCCATGGCACAGTGTGTCCCTGTCCCCACACCCAGACAACCCAACCACTGGAACCTGCCTCTGCCAAGGGGAAGGAGAAGGGCTGGTTTCCAAAGGCGGCTCCACGTGTGAATCTGGGAAGCTTCCATTTGGGAAGTGCATGAGTTTCTCATTTAACGTGGTACCACGCTACATTCTTTCTCTATGAAGAGCCCTCATTTAACTTTAGGCGTGTTTGTACATCTAATTACAAATGGGTCATGTTTAATTGATTTCATATATCCCGGCTGCCGCCCCAGCGCTCCCGCCAGCGCAGTGCAGCCACGGTGGCAGAGCTGCATTCCCATGGCACAGGTACAGGCACAGGGCTGGCTCCCCACTGTCCCCTCTGCTCTGCCCTCATCCCACTGGCAGCTCCAGGTGCCACTGGCCCCCAGGAGCTCTGTTTGCCCGGAGGAGCAGTGGGCAGAGCAGGGCAGGAAGCACATCAGCAGCCACTCCGTGGCTTCCCTCCAGCTCCACAGTGCCCACACACAACCACTGTGGGCTGGTCGTTTGCAAAGCCCTCGGGCTGGGGAAGAGGATGCTGCTTTCAGGGCAAGGCAGGAGCTGGAGAGCTCTCTCCATGTGCCTGCCACCCCTGCACGGGCACGGGTTCTGAGGTGGGTCATGGCACTGCCTGTGCTCCATGTCCTGCACGTCCCTGCTCCTGCACCGCCAGGGCAAAGGACACACAGGCTCCTCGGGATGGAGGAGCTGCAGGACAGCACAGAGCATCACCCGTGGACAGCCACCAACCCCCAGCAGTGGAGAGCCCGACCCTCAGGGGCCACGTGCCCACTGTCTGTGCCCACTCACGCCCCCCAGACCCCGGCTCGTGGCCGCTGCGACAGCGATGGGCACTGCTCGTCCTTCTGCTGTCACAGCTCTCCCGGGGAGCTGAATCAAACTGTCAGCAAAGAGGGGATGATGATTCAGCTCCCACCAAGGGCTACACTATTACCTAGCAGCTTAATAATGAAAACTGTCATCATTCCTGCAATAAGGAAAGATAAATAAGTTATTAAAAGAAGAGCTTGCCACCCTCCCCGGGCAGGGCACCGTGCCAGAAGATATTAACTGCTGGCCACAGCCTGTCTGTTCGGGGAATGGAGAGGGATACCCTGAGTGCTCTGAGGAAGAGCTCTTTCTCCTCCAGCTGGCTTGGAGAGGGTCTGTGTGCCTGGCACAGTGAGAGCCATCGCTCACACTCCTGCTCCTCCTCAAAGGTGTAAAGATAAATACAGCCCCAGGAACGGAAACAGTGGGTAGGGGAGGACTGAGGCTGAGGAGGGGTCAAAGCAGGTTCTGAAGATCTGGTGAGCCCAAATTCGTAGCAAGGAGCCCATTAACCTGTGCTCTGATGAGCAGTGTCTGTGGGACTCTCCACTGCACTGAGGAGGGAAAACCAGGGCATCCTGTGGCAGTCACTGCAGGTGATGCTGTGCAGGGAAGGGGCCAGTGCAGCTTCCATGCTGGATCCTGCTCAGCTCCACAGCCAAACCACTTTCCCCTCCCTGCTGGCCCTGCCAAGCTCCCCTGGTTGGGGCTCCACTTTAGCACCTGCCAATATGTGACACAACGAAAGGCACGTCTGATGTGGTGAGAGAAAGTTGTGAAATGGGAAAGGAGGGAGAAAAGAAGAAGTGCCCTTCCTTGCCAGCTGATTTCACCAGGCAGACACACGGGAGCTGCTACACACCCTGCCAGGAAGGGGGGCAGGAGCCCTGGGGGACCCTGGCTGCGGCTGCGCGGTGCAGACCCACCAGTGCTGCTCTGCAGAGCAGGACGGAATAAACGACCTTCATAACACTTTCCCTATGAAATCCTCCAACTCTCCACCAATAAACAATGTGGTTGTCAGGGCAGTCCAGTCACTTTATATAAAAATGCTCCTTCCTTCTCCCTGAACAGTCAGAACATCTTCCCCAAGCCTACAGCAACACATTCTCCTTCCTGTCTGCTCTTGGGGGTGAGTAATCCCTGGGCCTTTGTCCCTTCCCGTGTCCCCAGCTGTGCCCTGTTCCCATCACTGTTGGCTCCCGAGGGCTTAAAAAAACAGATCTGTTATTGTGGCACCTCCTCTATCTGGGCTGTGCTGGTGCCATTTTTAGCCTCAGCACAGCCCCTAGAACCATGTTTTTTAATCGCTGTGTTTACATGCACCTTCTGGAGCTGCTGAAGTGTCCTGACAAGCCTCTGGAATCAAAGGCTTGGAGCTGCCCCAGGGGCAGGGAGCAAAGAGAAGGAATCACCTGGGCTCCCGGCGGGATGGCCCTGGAGGGCTGCAGGAACATGCCTGGCACAGGCTCTGGGCCATGGACCCGCTGCTCCTGCTGGGATGGCCTGGGAAGGGCTGCAGGAACACGCACAGGCAGGTAGGCTCCGGGCCACGGAGCCAGCGCTGCCACCCCACCACCCACGGTGGCACAGCCCCGGCACAGCCCTGGCACAGCCCTGGCACAGCCC
>NW_020884951.1:2287736-2362994 GCF_003945725.1 Corapipo altera
AGCACAGCCTTGGCACAGGCCCTGGCACAGCCCTGGCACAGCCCCAGTACAGGCCCGGTACAGCCCCGGCACAGACCTGGCACAGCCCCGGCACAGACCTGGCACAGCCCCGGCACAGCCCTGGCACAGGCTCTGGCACAGGCCCTGGCACAGGCCCTGGCACGCCTGCTTCACTCCCCTGGCAGCGCCGGCCCACAGACACCACGGAGACCACAGGTAAGCTTCCACACTTGGCCAGGAAAGAGCCCATAAAGTTAGTGAACATCTTAAAAATTAAGCATCTAATGATCCCCATCATGCAGCCAAGGGCTGGGTGCCAGCCTGGCGCTGGCTCCACACGGTGCCCTTCCCGGCACAGCTCGGCCTGGCTCTGCTGCTGAACCCCACAGCACCCGTGCCAGTGTGGGGCTGCGGGGACAGAGCAGGTCCTGGGACGCTGCCACTAGTGAGATGGCATGGGAACACTGGTGAGAAGTGGAGAAAACAGCACCTGAGTCCTGACACTCTGGATTGTCTCACCAAAACCCTGCACTCTTTGACTCCCAGAAACATTTTACTCCCTGAAAACTTATCTTCAGGTCTTGCTGTCACTGACTCGTGTTCCCTCACCCACCAAGGGGTGGCTCTCTGGGTAAGGTCAGTCCTCTGCAGCCTCAGGCTAAAGCCAAGGGCTTGTCCATGGTGCCAAGGTGCCATCACCATCACCTCCGTTCCGAGGGACCCGAGGGCCAGGCTGAGGGCAATTTTTCAGAATGTTTCATCTCCCCACACTTTTCTAGCTGTTACAACACAGCACCTGTGAGCGGACAAAAAATCTTCAGATGTACTCACTCTTGCCATCCCAGCCCACAGCGTGGGATTTCCTCTCACACGCCCCTGGGCAAAGCCAGCCGGGGCTGTACCCCATCTCCAGCCCTCACTCCTTCCCCCGCCCCGCTCTGACCGTGCTGTGCCCCAGGTAATCCCCCTGCAGACATCCAGGCACTGCCCTCACTGCCTGCCCACCCTGATCCCGCGCCACACCGCACCAGGCCCTGCTCCCAGAGTACCTGCCTGTCTTGGTGCTCCTCTGGAGACTCCTTCCCCAAAGCCTCCTTCCTCCTGGCCAGCCTTCCGCCATCCCTGCCCTCTACTGCTCTCCTGCCGGCCATAAAAATATATAGAATATAGAACATTATTTTATGACATACTATAAAAAAAACCCAACCTGGAACTAGGAGACACGTGCCAAACCTCAGCAGCACATGCAGGAATGCCTTTGTCCCAGCTGTTGCTGGATTGCCTGAGCTCTTCCCAGCAGAGGTTGAAGGCTTTTCAGGACAGGAACCTTGTTTTCTTGATTTATTGATTTTTTTGTTTGCTGGCACGGGGCAGGAGTGGTGGCTGTGGCTGCACACAGTCAGTGATGCCTTCTGTCCTTTGGGTCCCATCTCCTGGGGTGCTGCCCAGGGCTCCCCAAACCAGGCACACAGAGAGCATGGAGAGTGGGTATAGATGGAGCTGGAAATTGTGAGGAGGGCGAGAGGCAGGGGCCTCTCATTCTCCACCAGAGTGCTGCCTGCAGTTATTGCTGCTCAGCTCTTGTTCCTTCACCTGTCAGAGCCCTCTCCTTCCTTTCCCAGGGCTGGCCTCCCTGTGCCCACCCCGGACCTCTCAGCTCTTCCTAGGGTTTCACTGAGGCACTGGTCCCTGCACAGGCAATTTGGGGAACCCATGGGCAGGGAGTAGTCTATGTTTCCTATCAGGGCTGACATCAGACCCCAAAATCACCGAGGAATGTTGTCCCACACTGGTACCCACAGCCCCAGGCACTGGTACCCACACCCCGAGGAGCCAGTCTCTGATCCTCCCTCATTTGCCTTCCCCTCCCGGGCTGGTGAAACATCCCAACAGCCCTTCAGCCCCAGCTCCATAAACCTCCCGATTCATTCCGCAGATATTTCCTGCACTGGGGCTTTCCGCAGCATCTGCTGGTTTGAAGTGCTCCGTTTATTCGTCCTGGGGGCACCATTACTTTCTGCTTTAGCAGTTCTGCCTGCTCTGAAGTCTCTGCCAGGCTCCATCCACGGGAGAGAAAATTGGTGAAAGAATAATAATGATGATTGCTATAAATATATATTTCATTGTGGTGGCCCTTGGTGCACGTGTTCGTCACTGACGAGGAGACCAGAGGGCGAGGGGGGATTGCTCAGCTCCCAACAGGCTCCCAACAATGGATGTGTGTCCTCACCCTGCTGCCTCCTCCTCCTCCTCTTCCTCCTCCTTCTCCTGCTCCTCCTCTACCCAAGGCACTTGTCAGGACACTCCCCATCTCTTTTCTCAGAAGGTCTCTGGTGGGTCAGGGGTCCAGGAGTACTGGACACCTCTGGCTGTGGGTTCCTGTCTGTCCTGACTGTGGGACATGTCCCGGGCAGGCTGGAGCTGCTTCTGAGCTCATCCATCCATTGGGATGGATGGAGAGAGCAGTTGAGTGGGGAATAGCAGGCAAAGAGGGGCATGGTGAGGAGGTGCACAGCCATGGATCCTGGCTTCTGCTTCAGCCTCTCCATGGATTTTTGCTCTTGTCCAGCTGACTGAAAACACAAATCACTAATAATTTCACCCATAAATGATCCACATCAGCACCAGCAAGCACATTTTCCCTCTCCTCAGGGGATTATCCAACCAAGGCCTTTGTGAGGGAGTGCAGAGGATCCCTCCCCTTGTTTCACCATCTGTGGATGATCCCCTTCCCTCACGTCCTCAGCTGCAGCCGCTGCAGCCTGAGGATGCTCCAGGCCTGTGTCCCGGCCCTTGTGGCCACTCAAACTCCTCCACTTCCATTTCCTGATGCAGAGAGTTTCAGGTATTTCCTGTAGACACTTTAAAATTCCTCGAGGGCTTCTCCATTTCACCCACAGTGGGATGGCCTGGAAGCAGGACAGCAGGAGCTGTGTGGAGTGGGGTACCTGGGAAGACTTTGTGCAGATCAGCATTCCTTGGCTCATTTTCCACTGGCCTTTCCACTTGGAGCAGCCCTCCCCTCCCTGCAGATCAGACCAGATAGTTGTACATGGGCCCTCCTGGGTCTGAAAATCAGTAAATGCAATTCCATCTGCCACGAGGATAACATTACCTCTGCCAGATCATCCCTGCTCCTGGGCTGCAGCTCCGACCAGAAACCATCTGTATGGCAGGGGCTGTGTCAGGGACACACAGGGACACATGGAGAGCACCAGCCCCTCGTGAGTACTGTTACCTACAGACGGAAATTCATCTCCAAGGTACTTGATCTTCCCTAAACTCCTTTGCTGTAACCCTTCCAGGGGACATCTGTTAAATCCCTCCAGGGATGGTGATTCCACCTCTGCCCTGTGGAGCCTCTTCCAGTGCCTCACCACCCTTTTGGGAAAGAAGGTTTCCCTAATATTCAGCCTCAGCCTCCTCTGGCACAGCTGGAGGCCGTTCCCTCTCATCCTGTCCCTTGTTCTCTGGGAGCAGAGCCCGATCCCCCCCAGGTCCCCCCTCCTGTCAGGGGGTTGCAGAGCCAGAAGGTCCCCCCTGAGCCTCCTTTGCTCCAGGCTGAGCCCCCCCAGCTCCCTCAGCTGCTCCTGCTGCTCCAGCCCCTTCCCCAGCTCCCATCTCTGGACAGGCTCCAGCCTCTCAATGTCTTTCTTGTCTCTCCAACCCTACATTGTGGAGCCCAGGAAGGTGGGAGAAAGAAATGGAAATACATCAACCACCAGAGCTTGTGCAAACATAAATGCAAAATGTGGGACTTCTTTTTCCTCATTTGCTGTTAGATTGGCCATAATCTCTTCTGGAGCCTCCTTCCAGCTTGGTCAGAGGTGGCAGAGCTCTCCTGTTCCCCCTGGAGTCACAGGATTCTTCCCTGCCTCCCGTGCTGCAGGTCCCAGCAGAGCGTCCTGCTGTGGCCATCCCAGCCTCACACTTGCCAGCAGAGCCTTCCCAAACACCCCAAGATCTGTTTCCAAATGTAAACAGACATTTCCACGGAAAACCCACAGCTCGGCTCAAGCAGCAGGTCAGGGATGTTGGCTGAAAGGCTGCTCTGGAGCCCAGGGAGACCCACACAGCCCAGAGGGTCTCGGCTTCCCTTGTTTGCTCACAAGGAAGTTGGTTCTTACGGCAATTTGTGCTTCAATAAACGTGAAATAAAATCCATTCTGCCCTTTCCCAGCTGGCGTCATCCCCATTTCCCTCTGTTTATCACATCATATCCATCGCCCTGGCAACCGCGGCAGCCCAGGAGGGGATGTTGGTGGCAGGTGTGGCATGCGCCGGCCCCGCACCCCGAAACAAAGATCCCGCTTTCACACGGGCGTGTGCAGTGACCGACCGGAGCGAGGCAGATTGGGAATAAACCCAAGATGGGGGCAAAACAGCTTCGGAAGGGGATGCTCTTGGCAGCAGCGGGCGCTGGCCCCAGGCAGCACACACGGGAGTGACTCTGGAGGTGTCTGTCCGTGGGAACCCCGAGCGGGGACGTCCATCCCCACGGCCCAGCTCCGGCTCCGGGACGGACACAAACAGGAACCCCAGCTCGGAGCGGGGAGTTTGGAGCAGTCTGGGGACCTGGTCCCAGGGCAGGCTCCTCTCTGCACCCCGTCATGGGCCCCATCCTCCGCCCGCGCCTCCCCTGTCCCGTCAGGCTCCCAGTTCCCCCTTCACCCCCTGGATGCGCTCGGGAGCCCGTTTCCGCCGGATTCCTTCCCTTTAGCCCTGGGTCGGGTCGGTTCCAGAGCTCGTTGTCCCACCGCTCCCCGGAGAGCCCCCGGACCCTCCGAGGGCACCGCAGCCCGCGAGGCTCCCGCCGCTCCAGGACTCGCGCCCCTCCGGAGAGATTCCCGCAGGACCGACAGCCCGGCCCCACGCGCGGTCTCCGCCTGCCCCCGCGCGGCCACTGCGGGCACGGACCCGCACCACGGACGGACCCACGGACAGACCCACGGACGGACCCGTGCCCACAGACAGACCCACAGCCATGAAGGACCCACAGGTGGCTCCACAAAAGTTTGAGAGAGATGAGGGACACGGGCAGAGAAGCACAGTGGGAAAGAACAGAAGACTGAGACTACTCAGAGGGAGGGGAGGCCCTGGCACAGGTTGCCCAGAGAAGCTGTGGCTGCCCCATCCCTGGAAGTGTCCAAGGCCAGGGTGGACAGGGCTTGGAGCAGCCTGGGCTAGAGAAAAGTGTCCCTGCCTGTGGTCCCTTCCCAACCCAAACTATCCTGCGATTCCTTGATTCTATGAGATGGGATGTAACCATCTTCAAAGCCATAAGCTTTGGAGCTTATACCAACCCGCCATCAACACAGGCCCTTTAACTTCAGCTACTTGTGCCAGTGGGGGTGCAATGGGTCCTGTCTGTGCTGGGAATGGGATCTCCTGGAGTGTCCAGAGCCAGCCTCATCTGGGCTGGCCCTGCAGGCAGCTGCCTTCTCTCCCTGCCCCACACTCTCTGTGGGCACCAGAACCTCACTGCCATGTGCCCAGGAAGGACACAAGGACTGTCCAGCAGCCAACGGAGGGGTTTGAATGCCAAGGTTCCCCAGGGGACCCTTGTGCAAGACTCACGCTGGCACAGTCAGTGAATGAAGATTAAATAGCCCAGGGAAGTTGCTTCACATCTTATCAGAGTTGCTCTCCCCTCTGCTGCAGTGACTCATGCTCTGGTGAGCTCTTCCCACCTCATCTGGGATGTGTTATAGCCCTGGACCCCACTCCCTCTCCCTACAGATGGGGATTCTCATGGAATGTCTGCCTCCTCCTCCTCCTCTTTCTTCTCCTCCCCAGTGTTTCTGTTTCTCAGGTGTCCCCTGCCCACATAACACAGCTGTCCCCTAAGCCAGGCTCCCTTTGGCTTGTCCCCAGCTCCAGAGCCAGCACTGGAAAGAGGATGGTCCCCACAGGCTCCCCTTTTTCAAGAAGTTGTCCCTGCCCACTTCTGCCTGCAGGCCCCAGCTCTGCCTGCCTGGGTTGGCTGCAGGTCCTCTCCCGGGCCAGTGTAACTCTGCCCTGGAAGGGGAAGGAGGCAGACATCCAGATTCCAGGGAGTGAACCCAGACCCATTGGAATCCTCATGACAAGCTGGCAGCTGACATTTCAGAGGGAAGGAGCGCGTGCGAGGTTTAATTTATCTGTCTCAGAAGCACACACGTCTTTCAGAGCGAGGGACAGCGGTGACTCGAGGAGGCAGCAGAGCTAAATCAGATGCCAAACACTGATTCCTCCGCATGTCCCCAGGGACTGACAGCTGGAGTCACTCTCACCATCTGTCTTCCCACTGCAGCCCCTGGAGAAGGCGCACTCCTCCAGCTAACGATGGAGACAGTGAGAGAACAAATGCGTTCTTTTCCAGGCCTATGGATTTTCCATTCAGGGATTTTGGAAACACACTGCACTGGGGAATGTGTTTTGCTCATCCCAGTAATGCAGCTCTTGTGCTTTGCTGTGTAACAGGTGACACCAATGGACTGGCTTCTCCCCATCCCCTGCCCAGGGCATCCTTCAGGCAGGTGTGGCTGGGCTTTCTGAGGGAAAAATGTCTGAAAGACTGGATTTATTGTTCCTCATGATCTTGCCCTCATCGCAGGCGAGCTTGGAGACCAAGGGGTTGGCCAGAAACTTGGGACACATGATAAAAGCATTTTGTTTCCAGATAGGACAGATCTTCATCAGAACAAGTCCAGAATTAATAAAACCATCAACCAGCAGCCAAGTGTGTTGTGTTAACTCAGAAGTACTGAGCTCGTGGTGAATCACTGGGAGTCAGGGACGGGGGGGGAGAAACCAGCTCAGAAAAACACTGGATTAGACCAAACCTGGACGTGAACCTCAATTCTTTCTTCATGGCTGAAACTACTTAACAGTTTGTGTTCCTCTCATTAGAGCTCCACTCCCAGGAAAACTCCCAGGAAAGTGGGAGGGGAAAACCGCAGGTACCGCAGGAACCATCCCAGCCCCGGGGGATGCAGGAGCTGGGAGAGGGGGTGGGCAGCTCGGGCAGGTCTGGCTCCTGGCCCCCTGGCAAAGCCCCCCAAGGGGATCCCAGAGCCCTGCCCTGGCTCTGCAGGGACCTGTCCCCGGGGCCGGAGGTGATGCTGCTGTGCCGGATAAGCTGAGAGGGAGGGCTGTGGGCTCTGCCAGCCCAACTCACCCTGGAGACAGGGAGGAGGAGGAGGAGGCTGGGGCACCCTCCTGCTCTGCCCAGCTGGTCCCCTCCACAGCAGCTGTTCCCAAAAGGGTTTCCATTCCTCAGTGGCAGAGCACTTACAAAATGTGGGCCCATATCCCTTTTAGAAGTTTCCACTTCTCTTTGCAGAAGTTTTCCAGGTTACAGGGTCTGGGACTTTGGGAAGCTAGCTTGGTGGTGGGGTGACATCCAAGTCATAGTTCTCACATTGCGAGGGAGCTGTGGTGAGAAAAACCCTTCTCCCCAGCTTTGCATATTAATTTATTATGATTTACAGGCTAATCCTGTGCCCCTCCCTGCACCCTGACAGCCTCAGCACCCACCCACACTTGAATTACCTTTTTTCATGCAGAGTCTGGCTTAGACCACCAACAGCAGCGCCAAGGCCTCCTCTACCCCCTGCCCTCCCTTGTCTCAGGAAACCCCCTCCCTCCGCTGGGAGGGGGCTGGGAGCAAACCCCAGCTCCCAACATTCCTGTGCTTGGGGGGCTCAGCGTCAACCCCCAACCATGGCCCAGTCACAGTTGCCCTCTGCTCTTCTGCCTGTACTCAGCTGTGGCCCTGCCATGCTCTCCCTCAGTCCTCCTTCCCATGCTCCTGTTCTGGAGGTTTTCCTCCCCCCAGCCCTCTCTTCCTCAGCCCCTGCAGAGGTGCAAAGGCGGCTCTGTTTGCACAGGCACACCAGGCATGCTGGCACCTCATTCTCCTCCCATCCTCCCTGCGGGTCCCTGACCTTCTCCTGCCCTGACCCCATCCCAGTGTCTCTGTTCCCTGGGCTGCCATTCCCACAAGCTCACCACTACCAGCTGCTTGGCTCACTTCACACCTTAATCCTCACCTGTACCTGTCTGACAACACTTGCCCTTTGGTATTTGCACACCCACACTCCCCACACTCCCCACACCTGTATTTAGCTGTGCCACCAGTGGTATCCATGAATCCCTCAGGCACTGCCTGCAGCAGGATCATCCCTAAGGCTGGTGAAAATTCCCAGAGGCTGCTGGACAGAGGGTTCCTGCCCTCATGCCTCAGAAACCCTCTGCCTTTCCTTGGGAAAAGCTCTCAGGCAATCCCAGCACCGTGGCTGTTAATCCACCTTCTTCGGGGTAAAAACCAAGATGGGAGAATGGATATATCAGTTCTTCCAAGCTGCAAGAGACACCAAACCTGTTGGATCAAGGGTTCAGACGTGCCTCACTCAGGCCAGCAATGTTTTATTCAGTGCTGATTTGCAAGTCTCTGCATTCACAAGGATATTGAAATGACTCTGGTTTCCAGCAATGGCAAAACCAGGCTTAGGCAGGCTGGGAGGGAGCTCATCCACTCCCGACAGCTCAGCTCTCTTGGCATTTTACACTAGAGCAGAGAATAGTTCTGCAAACAATGAGCTGAAAAGTGACATATCGCCCTCCCTTGTTTTCCCATCCATCAGCTGAATTTTGCCTCTTCCCTAATTCCTGAAAGGCTCTCCTTGTAATTAACTTCCCCGGAACACATGAGCCCCACGGTGCTGTGGGATCCCCGGCACAGAGGGGATGAGCAGGTCGGTCCGTGGGCAGCTGTGATGGGCTCTGGGAAGTCCCGCCCGCCCTGGCCAAGCCTGGTGCTCCCCTTGCCCCAGCATCTCCCTGCAGGTTGGACACGGGTGGGTGTCGGGAGAGGGCAGGGGCTGGGCACACCCCCCACGACACTGCCCACCCCGACCCCTGAGGGCTTGTCCCCTGGCAGCTCTGGCAGCTCCCTCATCCCAGGGGTGTAGGTCAGTCCAGATGCACTTTTTATTGGATTTTGTTAAATTAAACGCATGATCCCATATTATCTGACCCAGCTCCGAAATCTCCCAGGCCCAGGCAAACTCTGCTGCCTCAGCTTTCCATTTCCATGTTTATTTACTGCCTCTCAGATCGCCTGAGCTGCACAGTGCAGCCTCTGATGAATAAATAACCGGTGCCCTTGCAGGCCAGATTGATTAGATGGATTTAATTAATGAGCCCAGCTCCCCTTGAGAACTCTCCCAACTAAAATACTGGAACCAGCCAGTGTGTGACAGCGCCAGGACCCATTGATTTAGGGGAATATTAACGAGGATCACTTAGTGACTTCATCGATGCCGTAACAAGGACACCCCTGAGGACAGGAGAGGCTGTGAGGGGTCAGGTCACGGCTGGTTCATCACACGGGGATTGTTCCCTCCGGCTGCTCGGCCACAAACATCCTGCAAACATCCATCTGTCCTCCCCATCCCAGCTGGACCCGTGTGGCCAGGGAGATAGGGAGCCAGAGCTGCCAGCTCGCTTCCAGCGGGCACTGGGGGCACACAGGCACTGGAAACAATAGGGAAAAAGGCACAACCCTGAGAGGACACAGTGGGGGTTGCTCCACACCAAGGCCAAACCTGGGGGAATGCAGGAGAGGGGAAATGAAGCAGGATCATGAAGCCCACTCTGGATTGGGATGGGGGGAGCTGAGCAGGGCCGGGGGAAGCTGCCAGGGCCAGCCTGAGCCCCCATGTGCCAAAGGCCACTTCTCTAATGGAGACAGACGTGTGACAGGGTGCCCAGCCCAGCTGCCCCCGCTCCCCAGCTCCCAGTGCCATGGCAGATGGCAGCCCCCACACAGAGCTCACCCCGCCAGCCTCCGCAGCATCCCGAGAAGGTGCCGCGTGGGTTTATTAATTAGTTCATTAAATTATTGCTGAAGTTAATTGAGACTCACGTGTTCCCCCCTCCAGCTGCCTCCCAGCCGGCTGTGGCACGGGCAGGAGCTGTTGGTGGCATCGGGAGTGGGCGGGTAATGAGCTGCCATGGGGAGCATCCAGTGCCGAGCGTGCCGTGCCACCTGCCCTGTCCTTGTGCCACCTGCCCTGTCCCTGTGCCACCTGCCCTGTCCCCCCTCCGCCTGGCACAGGCGGCTGCCGGGCTCATCACAGTGACGATTGTCAGGTTTTAATTAGTCTCCAACACGATTCCTGTCACAAACACTCTGCTGGGGGTTGTTTGTTTTAATTTGATCAGGGACAGGCACAGAGAGGAGGAAGGCGGAAGGTAATTAAATTTGACTAAAAATCTTGGAACGCCATTAAAGCGGATGTCCTCATTTGCATAATCCGCTCCCCGCGGCGCCCAAAACTGCCACCAGTTTTATTGTGACTGGTTTTCCCCCCAGGAGGACGCTGCCCACCCGCGGAACCTGCCGGCACGGCCGAGGAGGACGGGGATGTGCAGAGAGAGTGGAAGAAGTCCGGTGGGAAAAGGGAAAAATTCCTCGCTTGCTTTTAGCAATTCGAGGGGCTGCAGGCGAAGTTGTTAAAGTACCAGCAGCTGGTTGGGTGGGTAGATCATCAGCACCTGGGGTGCTCCTGTGCTGGAGCCTTTTGGGAATGGTGCTCTAAAGCTCTCCCAAAGTGCTCCAGAGCAGCCTGGTGTGGATGTCTGAGTTCCAGCGCAGGGAGCAGGGGAGCAGCAGAGTGCCATGTCCTGCTGTGGGCACGACATCAGGAGCAGGGGCAGAGCAACAAGACAACACAGCCGGCTGTGCCTGCAGATCCCAGCCTTGGGAATGCCGAAGCTCCCGGAGCTGGGGGTTCAGTCCCCTGCACGAGGCCAGACAAGCAGCAGGTGGGTGGGGCCGAAACGAGCGTTTCTCTCCTCATTTTGTGGTTTAAGCAGCAACTTTTGCCCTTTGGTGCTTCTTTTCCCTTCCTGTGTTTCCCTGTTTAACATGGAGAAAACTCTGTTGTGCATTTCCTGCTTGGCTGTCCATAGAGTAATTACCTGGTAATTATTTCTGCTCGTTGGCAAGTTGGTTTTAATGATGTTTGCTAAAGGTTTGATTATTATTGCAAACGTTGTTTCCACATGTGGAGCTGGGGCTGGGATGCCAGGAGTGTTTCTGGGAAAAGCAGGTTTTCCGGGGAGGGGCTGTACTTTCTGGAGATATCACAGTCAGAGCCGGAGGTTGTGACGCTGTTGGGTTTAGGGGGTTTTTTTTGTTATATTGATAAAATAACGAAGATGATAAGCTCACACCAGGTGACAAAGGGATTTGATGATAGATAGTAAAAATCCTGGATAGTTTGGGAAGAAACACAGAGAGGAAGAGGAGACAGGGGTGTTGGGGGAGCAGAGACAAGGAGGGACATCTGCTTGCTGTCCCTAGGATGTGTTTATAGCCAAGCAGAGCCCTCTGGCTGTTTAAAGCAGGAGCAACCTACCAGAAATAAAACCTTGGAATAAAGGAAAGGGAGAAACAGTGCAGTGATAGAGCTTCCAGGTGCTGGAAAGCCAAGGGGTCATCAGTGTCCATCCAGGTGCTGTTGGAGTAGGAGAGGCTCTTGCAATATAAATACCACACAAAGAAAGGACTAAGGAGAGCCAGGATTGGATAAAGTGGCTGAGACCCCACAGGGGCACTGGAGGGGAAAAAGGGACGTGAGGAAAGTGTTGGAAGCTTTTAGCAGCTGAGGATGGCTAGACCAAGGTGCTGAAATGCCAACTCCTAGCTGGGCTCCAGAGGCAGCCCTTGGGAGGGCACCCATGGGGGAGTTGCCTCTTCCAGTGGCACTGAGGAAACTGTTTCTCTCCCCGCAGTGCCAGCAGAGCAGGCTCGGGGCGGCAGGAGCCCGGGGTGTGCCAGCTGTGCCAGGAACACACACACCTCTGTCAGGTGACGTGGCGTGTTCCTTCCTTGAAAGGAGGAACAGATTCCTTTGTCATGGCCCCCAGCAGAAACAGGATGTCATAAAAATGAGTTGCACTTGTGAGCACGGTGATGTGTGTTGTCACCCTGGGCGTGTCCCCGGGGTCCCTCGGAAGCTGCCCCAGCTCTGAGCGCAGCAGTCGCGTGTGCTGAGGACAGACCGGCCGGAGACAGGGGGATGGGATCCCCTGATGGCTTCTGCAACACAGCAGGGATCCCAACTAAAAACCATGGGACTGCCGGGTTGGCTGTAACTGAAAGGAGAGCTGGAGCATCCTCTGAGCACCTTTCCCAAATGTTCTTGTAGTTATGCTGCCTAAAACGTATCCTGTCTCCAAAGAAATACTTGGTCTCCCATTTCTTCCAGGTCCTTCCCCTTCCCACAGGGACCATCTGGCTTCACTTACCTACAGAGTCTGATCAGATTTATACAATCTCTGTTTCCAGAACGACTCTGTCCATGTTCCTATTTAACTTTCAAAGCACCAGTTAAAGCACTGTTTTCTCCCATTTGCCTTCTTCCATCTCCTTTCTGCCGGGAGGAAGGATCCCCTCCTAGATCCGAGGACAGAAAAGGAATGTAGGGCCTGGCCGAGGTGCCACCAGCTGGGAGCTGCAGATGGGTAGTCTGTGTTCTGAAGTGGGCTGATCCCTCAGGATTCCTGCTGGGACCACTCACCATCCCACAGGAGGCCACAAGGCAGGCCCCTGTCTGAGCTGGGTGCGTGATCCCAGCCTGAGGAGCCGTGTCCATCAGGGTGCAGGGCAGGGCTGGGAGTGCTGCACGAGTTCACAGCACTTTCTTTTATAAGAAAATGAACACTTTTGCCCCAAACATCCCATGGGTGGGGTCAGACAGTGAGGATGCCTGAATTCCTATCTTGCCTTTGGACCAGACAATGTCTGTTCCACAGGGATGCTGGAACCAGTGTGCCAGTTTGCGTGACTGCCATCCCAGGCGGGCAGCATGGGTTTCATCCAGAGGGGGAAAAAACACCAGGGAAGCCAGGCCTGGGTGAGAACCAAGGGATTATCCCACTGGAAAGCAAAGCAAAAGGGAAAAGCTGGCTTGGTTTGCTCAAACATAACACTATCCAGGGATGTGGCCGTGCTGGAGCCGGGGCTGCCCAGCACATGACTGCAGAGCTGTGCCATGGAGGTTACACCTTTGGAATCCCGGGATATACATTTATGCTACACGGTTGCACATCCCCTTCCTGAGCCCCCCGGGGATGTATTGTAACATATTGTTGGGCTGCATCACCCAGAAATTGAGCCTGTGTGGGGAGGTGTCCAACACACAGCATCTGGGGCTTGGAGGGAGGTGTGATCCCAGGCTCTGGACAAGGATTGCTGCCACAGGGTGGGAAATTTTTGGCCCATTAACAAAGCTCACATTAAGAAATACAAATGTGGTGTAAGGTGCTGTGACAGCAGAGGGTGACCAATTGTACTGGGCATCTCTTCATTAGTATTACTAGTATTTTTTTTTAATTATTAAACTTTTATATCTCAACCCACAAGGTAAGAGCTTCTTTTCTTTCCCATTCTCCTCCCCTTGGTGGCGTCGTGGGGGAGAGTGGCTCTGTGGTGCTGAGCTGCTGGCTGGGGTGGATGTGGATGCAGGAAGGGAAACCAGTTCACTCCTATTCCCTGAGAAAGTTATTCCAGCCCACTGAAAGCCCCCCAGCATGAAGATAGTGCTTAAATCCCCTGGGACAGGAGGGTCTCTCCTGGCTGGGGCTGATTTAGGGCAAGGGAAGCACTGTGCCCCTGTGGAGGGAGAAGTTGCAGAGCTGTGGGGTCCCCATCCTGGTGCAGGTGTGATACAGTGATGTCTGTTCCTATGGGGCATGTTGGATAGGTGGTGGGGGCCAGGTAGATGTTGGATAGGTGGTGGGGGCCAGGTAGATGTTGGATAGGTGGTGGGGACAGGTAGATGTTGTGTAGGTGGTGGAGGCCAGGTAGATGTTGTGTAGGTGGTGGGGGCCAGGTAGATGTTGTGTAGGTGGTGGGGACAGGTAGATGTTGGATAGGTGGTGGGGCTCACGTAGATACTGGGTAGGTGATGGGGCCAGGTAGATTCCACCAACCAAGACCCCTGGGTGCTGAGAGCTGTGGCTGAGCCACTCTGTTAGAGATTCTTCTGCCTGGGCTGAGATAATGACCTGAGGACCCCAAGGATGAGCATATGAACAGGCTGGACAGGCACCACTCCTGGGGCGGGCATGGCCCACACAGCTGTCTGTGAGGGCTACAGCTTCTCTTTGGAATGAGAAAAAAATCAATAACTTTTCCCAGATACACATTTTCAAGTATGTGTAATGAAAGACAACTGTGTGTCTTCCTCCCTGTAACTGGGCTGTTTGCACTCTAAATACAGTACAGCTCCTACCTGACTGGCTAATAAGGAATGATTTCCTCTCCTTTTATCTCCAATTAAGCCGAACTGAGCCCGGCATTGCCGCTCTGCAGTCATTTCCCAATGTAGAAGTTGTGGGGGTTGGCTTTTAGAAGGCTTGAAAAGATTAATCTCAAATAATGTGCAGTGGAAAAAATGTGGATCTGTGTTAATGGGACTTGGAGGATTTCATTAAAGAATTGATTTTTAAACGTTTGTGCTAATCAGGGGTTAGAGGAAAACGCTCTTGGGCTGATCAGCTGCTGGCGCCGAGCAAAGGTGGATTTGGGAGCGTGGCTGGGGTCTGTGAGCCCAAAAGCCCTGGCATGCCTCCAGCTGGCTTTGCAGAGGCTTTTGGGTGCTCTTTAGTGTCTGCACCCAGTGCAGCACTGTGTAGTGGGGAGAGCCCCTTTGTTCAACTATGCTGGGGACTTGGGACCCGGGCACGGATGTGCGGCAGGACAGGGTTCCCTGTGGGAGTGCCCAGAGGGCCCTCACCCTGCTGCCAGTGGGGTGCCTGGGTGGGTCCACAGGGTGCTACCATCCTGCTGGGACCCCGTAAGATGAGGTGCCAGCTCTACCCTCCATCCTGGACTGGGAGGGTCCCCTCTCCAGCCAGAAGCTGGAGCCCTGGCCATGGGCATCACCAGGCTCGGGCTGGATTCTGGATGAGCCAGGGATGCCCACCAGTCTCTGCCCCCTCTGGTGCTAAAAGCCTGAGGAGTCCCACTGCTGCTCGTCCCACACTTAGATCATGCTCAGAGAGACATTTCTTCCTCTCCAGGCTTGAATCTCACAGCCTTCATCACCATCATCATCTACTCCAGTATGTTCTCCATCACTGCTTCCAGAACAGTGGAGAGAGGTGTCTGCTCCAGGGACGGCGGGCACAAAGTGGTTCTTCATCATCATCACTGATGTTTGATCGATGCCGGATGCTCATCTTCCTCCTCAGGCTGCTCTCCCTACAGCAGATGGCAATGCCAGGTGAACCCCAACCCTTGGAAAGGCCCTGGAGCACAGCTGGATGTGGGAGCTGCTGGGTTTGGGTCCCTTCACCCACACATGGGCAGCCCCAAGGACATGCATTGCTCAGCCCTGGGCTGCTCCAGTGCTGTTGAAATTCTGAGCACGAAGGTTTCTTCATCAGCCAGCAGATCTTGTTAGTACTTTATTAATTGCACAGATGGGAAGAGCAGCCCCCATCCAAGTCAAACAATTGTTGAAGTTTTATATGATACAAAAGTCCCTTAAATACAAAATATCTGGCTCTAAGTGAGCATCACCTGGTGCTAAGCTCTGCCACCAGTTATATATTAATATTCCACCTGTACAAGTATTTATAGATAGAAAAAAAGAAACACTTTAAAAAAATATCAGGAGAAAATTCACTCCCCCAAATGTTAGTTATATTTATATATATATATGTATATATAAAACACATATATATATATAAAAACACAGACTAGAAGCTGATTTGTGCTTTTTTCACCAAAAGACAGACAGGACATGTTAGGGCCAAACTGACACTGGGGGTCCCCAGCGCGTGGGTCGCGTTGCTTTCCAGTTGGAACAGTGTCTGGGAATTTGAGTCCCTTCCTGAATGGAGAAACCAGGTCGTCTCCCATGTGCTGACAGCTTCGGTGGACAGTTTCTGCATGGAGGGAAGGGAGGGATGGGAAGGGGAATGGACACCTTTGTGGAAGGGAGAGGGCATGGGCTGTGCCCCTGTGGCTGCCTGAAAAGGTGATTCCCGGACAACTCCATCTCCCACCACCCCCGGCAGCCAGGAGGGGATGGAGCTGGAGCCAGCAGCTGGCACAGGGGTGACCCAGCCTGGGCAACCACGCTCTGCTGCACTGTCCTCATGGTGCCTCCAGCCCCGGGCACTGCCGTGGAGCAGCTGGTGCTGCTCTGCCCTTCTCCCCTCTCAGGGTGTTGCCCTGAACCCTGATGGCAGCAAAGAAAGGGGAGCTGCTGTTCCAGGGGGTCCCTCTCTCCCTCCCTTTGTCCTGCCTTCCAGGCATTGCCCTTTCCCCTTGTAGCCCACTCAGGGACAGCTGCTCTGGGGCTCCAGACATGTCCTGCCCCACCCAAACAACGAGTTGGCTGGTTAAGAGGGATGGGCTTGGCTTGGAACATTGTTCATCCAGCCCCACTGAAACGAAGTGCACAAGAGGGCTTTTAGCCAAGGAAGAGCGAGGCCCAGGAGTACAGGGCTGCTTCGTCCATGAATTCAGCACCAAAGCTGCAACAGGTTCCCTCTGCCCCTCAACAGGGGCTGGCACTCGAGCTGTACCTGTGTATCTGTGGGGAGCCTCCCTCCTCCCAGAACAGCAGCCTCTTCCACTACCAAACCGTGACTCCCTGGCTGTCCCTGCCGGGTGACACCACAGACACACTCCACGCCTCGCTGCCCCCCCTGCACTTCCCGACACAGCTCTGCGACCTGCGGACACGGCCTGTCCTCTCTGCTTGATCCTACTGTGTCCTCTCCCCTCGCTCCACACTCCTTCACACCCACCATTGCTCCCAGCCAGCATTGGGGGACCCAGCTCCTGCCGCAGGCTGCCCTCCTGGGGTCACCCCACAGCCCCTCTTCCTCTTCCCCCACCCCTCCTGTGGGACAGGGGCTCCGTGGCTTTTCCTCTGTGGACATCTGCCCTGCAGCGCTTCAGGGCTGGTGGGACAGGGACTGCCCAGCCTGGGGTGAAAGGACATTCATAAATATGTGCCTCTGCCTCCCCCTCCACGGGCACTGCCCACACCGTGCTCCCTGCTGAGAGCCCCAGTCCAGATCCATGGCGAGTCCATGTTAGGCAGGACAGAGCATCTTCCTGGCGCCTCAGATCTTCGTCTCAGGGCCACTGGGACTCAGGGCTGGGAAAGAGTCGCGGATCCTCGCCAGTTCCATGGCACAGAGGTGGCCAAAGACTCTGTTGTACCACTCGGGAGACCGGCCCCTGAAGAAGGGAAGAGGCAGGAGAGGGATGAGCAGGCAGGAGGGATGCTGGCACCTGCCATGGAGCAGCACAGTGCCCCTTGCTGGGGACAGGCACTCGGCACAGCTCCCATGGGGAGGGACGGACGAGGTGATGAACGAGCACTGTGTGCCAGGACAGGGACCTGCTTCCCCCATCCCCACCTCAGACGTGTGAGGAAATCTGTGACCCAACCAGGCTGCCCCTTCCACCAGCCCACCCTCTCACCCCTGAACCCCAGCACGGCTCAGCAGCACCAAGGCCGTGCTCCAGACCCACAGGGAACCCCAGGTGCTCTGCAGGAGCTGCCACCTCAGAGCCACGGGAGGAACTGCCAGCACTGACTGAGCTGGTGGCTCCTTGTCCAGTCCCCACCCGGCAGGCAAACCCTGGCCCCAGCCCAGCACCCTCAGCACCCTCCTCTCGGGGCAGGCAGGACCGTGGGGCAGGAGCCAGGCCAGGCCCATGGAGGGGTGGGCAGCTCTGGTGCCCCACCAGGACCTGGTGTTCTGTCCCCGCCCCGGTGGCACCGAGGGCCCCGTTACCTGAGGTCAGCCCTGCAGATGTGGGTCACTCGGGAGCGGCCCATGGCACTGGGCTCGATGAGGTACTGGGACTTCATCACAACGGCCTTGACGCCTCCCTCCACCGGCACCTTGTCGTGCTCCACCGAGAGGGACATGAGCAGGCAGGCTCCCCGCGGCAGGTCCGTGCGCCAGCGCCTGGGGACGGGCAGGGGTCACTCTGTGCCCACACGCAGGGCCCACAGTGGGACCGGAGGGGTGGGGGAGCCCCCCACGGGGGGTAGGAGATGGGGCTGGAGCAGGTGGGATCCACCAGAGCAAGAGCAAACCCTGCCGGGGTCCCTGCCCGCCCTCACCGGAGCACCATGCAGTCCCTGCGCGGGTGGGGGGCCATGCTGTCCGTCACGTAGTGATACACCTCCATGTCCTGGTCCAGGGCCTCCACCACCTTGCTCTGCAGCAGGTCCTCGTCCCACAGGTGACGCTCCCGCAGCACCCGGTGCAGCACCGTGGCAGGAGGGGCCTCGACCTCCGTGGAGACCTTCCACAGGCGCAGAGGGTTCCCATCCCCGACCTGAGGGGACAACGTGAGGGGCTGATGGGGATGGGATGGCATGGGATCTGCTTTGGCTGCTGGAGGAGCACTGGATGGCAGCAGCCAGCTTCTCTGCTAATGTGGGGGGCTCTCTGCCAGGACTGCTGGGCCCAGAGCAGCCTTCATCCCTCAGTCCCCGCTCTGGCCAGGGAAAGGGTTGCTGATCCCACCTTGCACAAGAGAACAAGCACCAAGGGGTTGCCAGCAGGCCTGTAGGTGCCTGGAGATCCCCATGGTCACCCCATACACGTTTTCCCCATGTCCCCAAGTCCCTCCACACTGTGGCATTTACCTTTTTGCAGGACAGCTCTGTGTTCAGGGGCCCCGGGCTGCTCAGCCACCCCTTGAATTTCTCTGATGACTCTTTGAGCAGGTTCTGGACGCTCTGCTCGAAGTAGGAGTGCAGATCCTTGCTCTCCCCCTGGCATACCAAGTCAGTCAGGGGGTGTGGATAAGCATCTGCAGCCATATAGGAGCTGCTCAGCTGCAGCAGGATGTCGTGGGAGACCTGCAAACCAAGAACACACAACTTCAGCGAGCCAAATGAATCCTGCAGGGACTTTGAGTGTTCTGAGCAGCTAAAGAACCACAACTCATCTCACCAAGGAGTGGGGAGGATGGACACAGCCCTCCTGGACATACAGCCTGCACCACCAGGAGATGAAACTGGGTTCTGCCCCTGGGGTGACTGGCCAGTGGCAGCTGCCCCACTTAGGGATGGGTGCCCTCATGTCACCCCAGGACTGCACCCACCAGTGAGGTCACACCTCCCACGGGCAGTGCTGGGCTGGACACCACTGCCACCCACCTGGAAGAGCTTCTTGCAGTCGGTGATCATGTGGGAGAGCCCCTGCGTCGCAGCCATGTTCTCGTTAAGGTCCTTCTGGTCCGGCTTCCCCATGGTGCCCCTCTTGTGTATGGCCCTGTGGGGGGCAGGGGGTGCTGGGACCAGGGGGCACTGCACGCCCCTAGCCCCCCATGGCTCTGATTTATGTCACACTGGGGACTCACAGTCTGCAGGGCAGAGCGATGGGCTGTGCCAAGAGCATCTGTGTCCCACCATCACCCCATCCCGCTGGCCTCCTCCTGCAGCAGGCAGGGAAGGGTGATGGGGAGGTGCCCTTACCTGGGCGAGGTGCTCTCCTTCTTGGACACGTTGAGGTGGAAGATGGAGGGGGCCAGGCACACGGCCAGGTTCCCGGCAGTCATCTGGTTCTCCTCGGCCGAGGCGATGTCGCTCAGGAAGTAGAGCAGGGTCTGCAGCACCTCGCGGTTCTCGTCGGGCATGAGGATGATGGCAGCCTGCACCGCCTGCAGCCGCTGCTCCTTGGACACGACTGTGGGTAGGGGCAGCGCCGGCATTAGTGGGGCCGTGCCTGCAGCCCCCACCCGCCCCCAATGCCTCCACCCACGGGAGCAGAGGGACCCCCCTCCCCAGCCCTTACACTGGTAGATCTGCAGGAAGGTGTCCGTCAGCTTGCTG
Organism: Corapipo altera; assembly: GCF_003945725.1. Lineage (NCBI taxonomy): Eukaryota > Metazoa > Chordata > Aves > Passeriformes > Pipridae > Corapipo > Corapipo altera. The sequence continues at coordinate 2,307,614 of NW_020884951.1, forward strand.
GTGAAGATGGGCTCGGGCAGGTCGCGGAAGTACTGCTTCAGCAGGTCGGCCACGTCGTATGCAGACTGCCCCACGTAGCTGACGTTGTCGGGGCTGCTCTCGTTCATGTGCCGGAGCGCCTGGATCCGGGACTTCACCCCTGACTTACGGAAAATGCCAACCTGAGGGGGCAGAGTGGGGGTGAGTGGGCACCGGCCTGGGTGAGCGCCCATGGGACGGGCAAAGACACCGTCCCCCAAAAAGCTCCTCCCCCTGACCCAGAGGAGACACTGAGTGAGGGATGGCCAAGGGGACACCAGTGGGTGTGGGGTTCCCACAAACAATCCCACCGTCCCACTTCACCACACACCACAGAGGTGAACAAAGGCACCCCCAAAGTTATTTTTTTTTGTCCCCAAATCCCAGCACCCTGCCCAGTGGTCGCAGCATCACCTGGTCCAGGCACTGGCTGCGCAGGTAGCGCATGGCCTGCTGGATGCTCTGGGGCAGGGGCTGCCCCGTGCGCTGCACGTTGACAATGGGTGGCACCCCAAAAACAGTCTTGTCCCTGTAGTCAGGGACTTTACTCCTCTTCATGAACTTGGGGACAGTCCTGCAGAGTAGAACAGAGAGAAATCAGTGCAACAATCAGTGCCCTCAACAACCTCTCACAGGGGGAGCGGGACCCTGGGAACTCACAAACACACAGACACACAGACACAGACACACTTCTGACGTGTTTGGAATTCCAGCAGGAATTGCAGCATCTTTTATTAAGCCAAAATGCTTTGATACTTGCCTATGATACTGTCCCACTGTCTCATGCTGCTGCAGCATTTTTAATACCCCACGAACATCTGCAGCCCCCATGGCTGCAGATGATGCCAGGAGCCCCCTGGATGCAGACAACGCCAGATGCCTGGGGGTCAACCCCAGCTCACACTTGACAGAGCAAAGCCATCCCTTGTTTTGGCTCTTCCCCCTCCCTCTCCACCGTCTCCACCCCCTGAAGCTGCCCTGGGCTGGAGGCAATGCCCGGCACAGCACAAGCTGCAGCTTGTGGGCACCATCCTGATCGCCTCCCTGCCAGCTCACCACGTCCAGGCTTGCTTGTGGGGCACTGAGTACTTCTCCATGATGGCAGTGAGCCGGAGCAGGGAGCACTTCTGGAGCAGGTTGAGCTGGGCCGAGGACTGGCGGTTGATCTCCAGTGAGGCCGAGTTCATGCTGGGCCGGTGCGAGTTCTGGAAGCTGTGCCAACGCAGTTTTCTGGATGGAAAAAGTGGGTGTGAGAGCTGGCGAGCCCAGGGAAGAGCCTGTCCCTGCCCAGGGCACCCCTGGCTGTGGGGAAGGTGCAGGCACAGCGGTGGGTGCAAGCACATCACTCTCCAGCACCGCTAAGCAAGGGTGAGAAAAGCCACAAACTCAGCAATGGCCAGAGTCCTCCAAGGGAAAGCACGCGGGGGCACTGGCACAGGGGAGGCATGTGCCTCCTGCGCTTACGCCTGGTTTTAGTTAATGAGAAACCTTTCAATGACGGGCCTGTGCGGACGGAGGGCTGGCAGCGGTGGCAGTGGTGTCCTGCGGCCGCCAGAGCGCACCCGCGCCGCGCTCCCTGCCCGGGCTGCTCCAGCTGCACTTCCCTCCCTCCGCCAGCTCCTGCCTCCCGGCGAGGGGCGATCAGCCAGCCCCCCGAGGACGGGATCGGGGTGCTGCTCCTCCGAGCCACGGGCTGTGCGCCACTCCCCGCTGCCCCATCCCTGGAAGTGTTCAAGGCCAGGTGGGACGGGGCTTGGAGAAACCCTGTCTAGAGGAAGGTGTCCCTGCCCATAGCAAGGGGGTGGAGAGAGACGGTCTCTGTCCCTTCCCACTCAAACCATCCCAGGATTCTGTGATACCTGCAGGGCCTCGTGAGCGACGCTCCCACCCCCGAATCCCGGCGCTCCCGCGTCTCAATCTCTTCAGCCTCGTTGAGGGAGTTCCCCGTGCTGTCAAAGTCACTGGCGGAGGTGCCTACGTCCGACATGGATCGCTCTTCGAAGTGCAAGTTGGAGGGTTCCCCTCCCGAATCCAACTCCTCCTCATCGTCCTCTTCATCGCCTCCTTCCTCTCCACCCAGGCCAGGGGCGATGGCTTTACACCAGAGCTCCACCTTCTGCTGCAGCCCCCACATGTGCTGCAGAATGTCGTCGAGGTTCTCATAGGTGACCTCCCCGTCCTTGCAGAAATCCTCGCTGCTGCCGAAGTCCGGCACGTTGTCGTAGACGCTGACCCTGCTGCCCAGGGAGCTGCAGGAGCCGCGGCGCCGGCGGGCAAAGCCGCGGGGGGAGGACGAGCCCTCCGTGCTGCTGCTGCTGCCGCCCCTGCCACCCGCCCCCAGCCCCGCGGCCACGCTCCCCGGGTCCCAGCGGGTCAGGGAACTGCCGCCCAGGGGACACAAGCTCTCGATGGAGAGGGATTTGGGGAAGGTGCCAGGCTTGTGGTCACAGGGGATGTAGACCAGGCAGTCCCCACGGTGAGCCCGCCGGCGCTGGCACGCAGAGGCGGCAGCCCAGGCGCTGCTGGCCGTGCCAGCCGTGTCAAAGTCCTCCAGGGAGACTCCGCTGCAGTTGGGGTCAGAGCCCTCCGTGGTGCCCCCGGCGCCGAGCGGGCGGTTAGTCCTGTACGATAGTGAGAAGAAGTGTTTTTTGCCATGGAAAGAGGCAGGTATCCCTCTTTTAGAGGAGTTGGTCCTGGTGGCTGCAAGGTCCCCATTACTCTTCAGGGGGCCCCATCCCGGTGGGAGAGTTTTGCTGCTGTGCAGGGCCACCCTCCTGTCTGGGCTGGCTTTCTCCTTGTCCTTCCTCCGCAGGGACTCGATCCGCTTCAGGAAGCTGCGAGACCGTCGTTTCTTTGGCTTCTCCTTGGAGCCCTCTCTGCGGCTCGGGGGCTGCTCCAGTGAGGAATGCTCGCTCCGGCTGCAGCTGGTGGCACTGGCAGCGGGACGGAGCGGTGACGGGGGTTCGGAGGGCGCGGCCGCAGTGCCCAGCGTGCCACGCGTGCCGCCCACGCTGCCCACGCTGCCCGTGCTGTGCAGGGACGCGGCCTCCGGGTTGGTGCTGAGGTCCGTGAGGATGCTCTCGCGGCTGGACACCGGCCTCATGGTGCAGCTCAGGGCCTCGGAGCCCTGGGAGAGGACATCGGCCGACCCTACCCGGGACCACCTCTTGCTGTCCCTCTGGAAAGCCCACCGGTTGCTGATGGCACACAGATCTTCCTCCTCAGAGTCTTCATTCTGTGAGTGGTTGAGAACAGGGGATGATCAAGCTGAGAACAGGGGTTGGAGCCACGGAGGGTCAGCGTGTCCCCCCTGCCCAGGGGACAAGCACCCCAGAGAGGGGCACAGCCACCAGATGGTCCCCAGTGGGGAGGAGAGAAGTATGTTCACCCCCTTAAACCATCCCCAGTCCCATTTGGCAGCAGAGGGTTCCAGGAACCACTCTGTACCCAGGATCATCATGGGACACCCCAGGACACTGTCCCACCGCTGAGTACGTGATCCCCCCCACCCCCCAGTCCCCTCACCTGCCCTGAGTGCCCAGGACCTACCTGTTTACGCTGAAAGTGAACATCCAGCTTCATGGAGGCACAAGTGTTCAGGGTCATCAGCCTCCTGCGAGAAACAGAGAGGCTTTACCCTGGTCCCAGCCCCACCCCTGGCCCCGCTGCTGTCACAGGGCTGGCTTTGGCTTCTTTTCATTTTCCTGCCTGTGTCTGTCACCTGTCAACTGCAGCTGTGGCTCCAGGGGCCAGGGGGACACCCAGCTACTGAGGGGATGATGCCAGCAGATGGTAGCCCAAGCCAGGCCACATACCTGCAGCAGCTGGGGCCACTGGTCCTATGAGTGAGGACAGATGACCTGCTCCAAGTTATTAGAGCAAAACCAGCTCAAAAGCTGCTGTGGCTGGGCAAGGGAATGACTAAAGGACCCAAAAAAGGCCCAAAAGCTCAGACAGGGCAGGACAGGCAGAGACCTCCCGTCACCTCCCACCCTGCTGCACCAGGAAGCGGTGTGGGAATCCCCTCCTGCCCAGCACAGCTGCCTCTCTGTCCTGTCGGGAAAACAAGTAACAGACCCTGTTCCCGCCCCTTGTCTGTTCTGGGTGAGAGGGACGGCGCAGAGTCAGTGCGGGGGCACGGCTGTGATGATGTGTCCCAAGAGCCAAGGCAAGGCTGAGTCACCCCCAGAACCGGTGACACACAGCCCGTCCGGACAGAGGGACTATCCAGTCAGTCCCTCCCTTTGGGTGTCAGCTTCTGCACTGGCAGAGTCCCCCCAGCACACACTGCTCCCTACACAGCACACCCCGCGCAGCTCCCTCAGCTCTTCCCAGCCCTGCTGATCCAGCAGCACTGTGTCCTGGTGGAAAACACACGGCCAGGCTGTGCTGCCTGGCACCAGGACAACCAGCATCACACAGAGTATTGTCACACGGAGCCAGAGAACACTTGGAAAGGCAGTTGACAGTGTGGTGTGCCGGGGAGGGAGAGTCCCATCGGCACAGACCCACCCGCGCTCGGCAAACCCTGTGCGAGCCACCAGCTCCCGCCTCCCGCCCCACCAGGACCCCCTGCAGTTCCTCATGACAAGGCAAGACCTGGCTTCCACACCAGGCTTTAGTCCTGGCTTTAGCTCTCCAAGATGTTACACAGCATCCTCACAATATCACCCTGGCAGTGCTGGGCAATGGTTGGATTTAATGATCTTAGAGGTCTTTTACAACCTAAATGATTCTGTGAGTCTGTGGTGAAGGTGCCCTGGGCAGACACGGCTCCCTGCCCTGGGGATCACTGCCAAAGGATGCCACCTGGAGTGGTAGGAGGGGGCAGGGGAGCAGGACAGTGGGGACAACACATCTCTGCTCGGTTTGACAGCTCAGCTCTGACCAACCCAATTCTAGCCGAGCTCTACAGTCTAGTTACCCAAGCTTGAAATTAAAGCACAGCCCAACAGCCCCACAAAGAGAAGAATTATTCCTGGGCAATGTTTCTGTTCTCTAGCAGCTCTGGATGTTCATAAAAAAGCTATTGTTTTCCTGGAACCACACAACACCAGCAGTGCTACCCAATCCAACTGACACATCCAGAGTCCTCACTGCGGAGGGAGCAACAGCAGCAGAGCAGGCTCTGAGCCCGGCTGAGGTATGAGGTGGGCACCTGGCAGCACCCACCACCCCATCAGCCCAGGACAGTTGTGCCCTTGCCTGGAGCACATCCCCATGCTGGTTCCACGGTCTGCACTGTGCAGGGATGTGAGGGAGTATTACCTGCACAGGGATTTGAGGGAATCCTGGTCCAGGAAGCTGTGGTCCTTCTTCACAGCGCCAATGTCAAGAGGGAACAAGGAGTCTGGGGGGAAAAGCGAGAGGCACATCAGTGGCCGCTCCCGAGCCAGCTGCTCCATCAGGCAGCAGGAGGCATGGGAGGAGGGAAAGGCTGTGAGGAGCAAGAGAAGGAGAGACTTGAGTGGCTGGAGACCACCCAGAGGTGGTGCATGCCCAGGGTCCCTGGGCACAGCTCCCAGGTGCATTAGGTGAGGGTGACGAGGTGCCCGATGGCATCCATCCAGTTCCCTGCTCTGCTGGGATCACGCATGTGGGATCTGGACCCTCAACCCCAAGGGTCTCAAACCAGCTGTTCATTAAGCCATGGAGTGCAATCACCAAGGGAAGGGAAACAGAAGGAAACACTTGGAGGATGTGGGAAGTTCTGTGGAGAGAGGCTGGAAAGGGGTGGGTTCATTCCCGGACTCCAGCAGCAGCACCGCTCCTCAGTGCCCAGCTGTGAGCACGGCCCGGGGCCAGGACCTGGCACTGGGGGTCTCCCAGAAGGAACACAGCACGTCCTTGCACGTGGGGCAGCTCCCCAAAATAGACAGCAGCAGCAAACAGGCAGCCTGTAAAGCCATCCCCGGGGGCTGCTGCTGCAGGGCCCGTGGAAGTGCCCGGCCAAACAATGGCCACGGCCCCCGGATCCCGCCGGATCCCACTTCCCGCTATTGTCCGGCCAGCAGGGCCGGCTGCAGCACCGCTCCACATCGACCCCCCGGCCAGGACCAGGGGCCCACTGTGGCTTCCAAGTAAACACAGCTGAGCCTAAGGCAAGGCCCACTGGCCCAGCCACCCTGTGACTCACCCTGGGCACCTGGCACAGTGCCGGGAGCGGGAGCTGGGGGTCTGCCCCTGCCCCACACCTGGGGAGCCCTGGGGACCGGATCTGCACCGGGCTGGGCTCACCAAGCACTCAGAGAGGGCAAGCCAGAGCAGGGCAGGGGTCGCAGGATGGTCAGCAGGGAGGGAGGGAAGGAGGAAAGGAGGGAGAACATGTTTGCTCTCCACGTTACCTACACTGGCTGCCCCTGCACTCCCACCCACGGCAAACACTCACTGAACCTCTCCTGAGCTGATGGCTCTCCAAAGCCTGGTTGCCCTTGGCTGGAGCAGCCACCCTGGGACTCCTTGTAGCCCTGCCTGAAGGGGAAAAGTTCAGGAATGCAGGAAAGTTAATTGTGGTTGGCTCTCCAGGCCACAGCCAAGGGCACGGTCAAGTTTTACACACGATCATATAATCAGTGAACAATCCTCTCCATCCCCTCCTCTTCCTGGAGCTGTGGGCGCTCTCCCTGCAGCTCTCCTCGGAATGTGGATGAGATATGGGCTCTGAGCCCAGGTACAGAGCAGGGGTCAGCGGGAGGAGGCAGCTCTCACCTTCGTACAGCTGGGCATACTGGGGGAATCCTGCTGCCCGCAGCCAGTCACAGGCTCTCTTGGCTTCAACTTCTGGAAGAAAGCAAAGAACCGGCTTGAGCACCTGGTGGCAGCAGCAACGCTCCCTGGATCACAGCCCACTCCCCCAGACACCCGGCACCAAGCCCCTGTTCCACGTGCACAGAGCAGAGGAGATGCCCAGCTGTGGAACCGGGAGCCAGGGGTCCCGCGGGCAGCAATGCCAGGCACAGAGAGGGGTCTCAGGCATACACAGCTCAGCTGCACCTCTCCAACAGCACCAGGCAAAGATCAGGAAGTGACAGGCACAAGACACAATTTTAACCTTCCAGTGAAATGTTTTGTATCTGAACCCACCAACCAAATACAGTTCTTGGCCAGGCAGGAGAGGAAGATCTTTATTTGTAATAATGAGTTCAGAGCTCATCAAAGCTCAGGGCTGGTCACTTCTGCAAACATCCTCCAGAAAATCCTGCCAAAGGAGGCCTTCCTCCCCACCTCCTCCTCACCTCCTTCCCACTGCCTGGCCCTCCCTGCCTCTTGTTTCAAGCTGGTGTTTGTCCCAGTGGGCACCAAACCCCTGATGGGGTTCTACCCCCCTCACCCAGCCAGTTCTCACCCCTCACACAGGCATCAGCCATCGCCTGGATGAACTCATCCAGCAAGCAGCACTGTTTCCTGGGAAATTCCTCAAATTTAGAGAACTTGAGGGAAAACAGCTCAAAACTCCTGCAGCCATAGCAAGTCATTGCTAGATGTTGGCACTGCTGGTCCAGTGGCATTTTACTGCTGAGGGTGACGATGTTTGACCTCAAGGGTAGAAAATGCCTTGGCATCTTCGGGGTCTGTCCCATCTCTCCCAGAGGCACCACCAGGCACAGAGTGGGCTGAGGCAGACCCACCCAGCACTGGAATACCCCGATTCCATCCACCCACTGCCTCAACCCAGAGCTCTGGCTCCATTTTACATTCCCCAGTCCAAATCTACAGTAGGGGGGAAAAAAAGCTCTAAACAAGCAGCTCAATTCAGGACAGGACCAAGCCAAAACCCTGGACCCAAATACTTGGGAAGTTTTGGGAAGAACTTTTGGAACGAGCATCTGCATCTGGGTCCAAACCACACAGCTGTCCCTGGCCGTGGTGCAAGCCCAGCCAAAACCCGGGGCTGACCCCTCCTGCCCCGACAGGGCTCAGCCCCAGCAATCCCAGTGGAGAACTCAGCCCTGGCGCAGTCCTGGGGCAGCTGCTCCATGTGGAGCACTGTATCCCTCCCAAAGACCTGACACTCCCTGGGGAGGGCACCCTGTGGCTGTTGCCGTCCAGCAGGAGGGCACCAAGGCTGGTGGCCCTTGTGAATCTCTTTGGCCGTGCCAGTTCTGGAAGCAGATCCCTCCCATACCTGTGGGGCAGGCAGGACTCAGGGACAGGCATTTCCCACAGCCCCTCCAATGGACCTGCCAGCCTTTGTTCCTTCTCATCTCTGCTCCCCCTTTGCTCCCAGTGGATGTTCCATGGGGCCACCCCAGCCAGTGGCTGCAGCTCTGGGTACCCCCAGCCACGAGCAGAAACACCAACCTCCCGCCTGCCCCACGGATCCTGCCCCAGGGATGGGTCTGGCATCTCCCATGGAGAGGCCGGCGGAGGGAAGGGCAGCAGGAGCAGAGCCCAGCCGAGCTTACCCGAGCCCACGGTGGGGCTGAGCTGGTAGAAGAGCATGGCTGGGCACCGACGGGGACATGCCGGGCCCGGGGACACCCCGCGTGGCCGCGGCGGCGGGGCCGGGAGCAGCCGGAGCAGCCGGGACAGGATGTTCCGCGTGGGACTGGCTCGGCCGCCCATCGCTCCGCTGGAAACGCGGAGTCAGAGCACGACATTTCCTTCCCCTCTGCTGCCTCCCCCGCGCGGGGCTGGCGGGGGGCCAGGGCCCCGCACCTCCCCTCTCCTCCCCCTCTTTGGGAACCCGGTCCCGGGCTCTGCCTGCTCAGGTCCTGCATCCCCCCCGAGTCCCTCGAACAGTGAGCATCCCCCCATGGGCAGGGTGCTCTGCTCAGCCCAGGCTGAGCCCTCCCCACGTCGAAGCGCTGGCACAGAAAAGCTTTCCAAGTGTCCCGTCCCAGAGGGAGCCAGCAGCCAGCTTCCTCCTCCTCCCGCCCTTCCCACGGACGTGCTTTCCCAGGGAGGCGCAGGAAAGGTCGGGCAGGCAAACGCTCCTGCCGGGGGGGCACAGCCGGACACTGGGCACAGGGTTACCCATTTCAGCCGTGTTCCCAACCCTCCCTGCCACCTCCTGGCAGCCTCACTGCCAGGGCAGGGGGATGGGACCCGAGCCCAGAACTCATCCCTGGCTGCAGCCTCCCATGGGAATCCAGCCTGACCCCAGGGAATGGTGCCTGGAGACCCTCCACTGCCTCAGCCTGAGCCCCGGCAGCAGCGACAGAAACGGGTTTCCAATGGGGACATGGGGATTCTCTGATGTCTAATACAGGCTCATCGAACACTGCACCCACCCTCAGCAGGGCACAAAGAGGGTCTCCTCTCCTCCTCTGGTCAGCAAACAATTTCCAGGAGCTTGTAGCAGCTCAGTATCTTTGAGATCTGCAGTTTAAATGGGCCGGAAATGATCCCATTCAAGTTGCATCGGGAGGAGCAGGGACAGGCACTGGCAGACAGGCAGGGAAACACGCCCAGCAGAGCCCACACATCCATGAGAAAGAAGGGGATAAATCCCACCAGCTTCCTGACTGCAGGCAGGGAAGATAGACCAGTGATCCCAATATGCCTCAGGCTCCCGAGGAAGCTCTCCATGGGAGATGAGCCCTTGGGAAACACCTGGACAACCCCATGGGGTGAACCAGCACCAATGCTGGAGAAGGCTCCCAATGGTGCACAACCTCCATGAGCCACCAGAGAACATCCCCAGGCAAAGGCTCTGCCCTTCTCTGGCACCTGCTGAGGCTGGATGGCATTTCCCAAGAAAAGGCACCACAGCTGCTCTCCCCTCCCCTGCACCCAGCAAGGGGCACAGGCTGTGGCCCAGGGGCCACCGTGGTCCATCAGAAATGCCCCGAGTGGGTCCAGCTCGCCCAGCCTGGGGTCACTCACCTGGTCCCTCCAAGGCAGGGAACCCAGACCCCCCAGCACTCCCCAGCACCCCCGGGCAAGGGGCAGAAAGCAAAAACAAAGGAAGAGAAGAGGCTCCCATTGTGCCAGAAGAAAAGGATAAAAACCAACATGGAAGTGGAAACAAAGGATAAAATTCCCCGATCCCCTTCCTGCAGTCACTGCACCACAGCATTTCCCTGGACATAACCCACTGATGGCTCCAACAGGAATGGTTCTGGCTGTGGGGTGCCTGGAGTCTGACATCTCTGCCCTGAGTACTTTTGGAGTTCCATCCACCCCGCCCTGGCCTGGAACAGGTGTGGACACGGAAAAGCCCGGGATCATAAAACTCTAAAACCAGCAACCTGGAACACTGGAGCCAGTCGAATTACAGGCAGGAAAGCCACTTCCCAGGACCCTGGCTCTGCACTTTGCCTTTAACAATCAAAACTAAGAAGGGAGAAATCCCAGCCCAGGCTCCCAGCTTCCCACAGCAAGGCTCCAAATCCCCACAAAACATCCCACACAGCCAATTAGTGTGTGAGGAGAAAACCCTGCCACGAAATCGCCCGCACGTTACCTCATGGAAAGCTGGAAACAGCTGCCCAGCATTGTGGGGGAAGCTCCAACTCCAGCACCAGTGGGGGAAAATTGCTGCTTTTTCTTTCTTTTTGGTGAGATTTCTTTCCATCCCACCTGAAAATAAATCTCTGCATACAACAGGGACTTCCCTTCCCAGCTGGAAGCAGAAGTTCTTGCCTGCCTTTTACAAGAATGACAGAAACTCCCAAGGCCTCTCCCAAACCAGGGGGATGTGCCTTCACTGCTTGAAAATGTGAGGAGCTGAAGCAGGTTGCCCATGAGAAAGGTGTATGTATCCTACTGCTGCTGAAGGTATTGGGGCCAGCATGGCCAGGGAAAGAGGGACTGACTCTGCCTGCAGCCCCCAGTGCTGTGCCTGCAGAAATCGGGGCTGCCGCCCTGAGGGGCATCACTCAAACACAGCCAAGGGCCAAACCCGGACCCTCCGTGCCCACTGGAGACACCCATCCCCTCCCAGTGTGCTTGGGAGGAAACCCCACACTGCTCCCCCAGCACTGGGCTCCACCAAGCTGAGCCCTCGGAGCACGAGGCAGACAGAGCTTCACACAGCCACGGGCATTCCCCATCCACGGGCATCTCCTGTCCATGGGCACCCCCTGTCCACGGGCATCTCCTGTCCACGGACACCCCCTGTCCACAGGTAGCTTGGCACGTGGCACTAATGAACACCAGTTATCTGTTTCCAGCTCCCAGCACCATCCAGCAAAGGCCAGAGACTTCAGAGCTGCCAGCACAGACATGGACAGGGCACACGGGCAGGAATGAGGAATGCTGTTGGATGTTCTCCCAGACACGGCGTGTTTCCATAATTAACCTTCACGCAGCAAATAGGTCCCATAAGTTTTGGGAACTGTTCCTTTCTATGTCACCAACCAGGAATCTATGTCACCAACCAGAAGCATCACCTCTAGCCCTGAAATGCCTGGTCCAAGGGCAACACTCCCTGGGGCTGGCACCTGGCAAGGTGGATGGCACTGCGGGGGCACCAGAGCCCTCTGCCACCCAGCTTCAGTCCCAGACAGCTGCTGTGTGGGGCAGATGAACACTAGGGACATCCAGGGGGAAAAACATTTCCAGAGGCATCAAAGAACTTGCTGATGGTGTCTGCGTGGGGGCCAATACCCAAGCACCGGCTGGTACAACCTGGGCAGGAATCCCTCTGGCTGCCACGGGGCAGGGAGACTCATTGTGTTTCTGGATCAGATCTGGATCAGAATCCATGCAGGATGGGTGTGTAGGCCCTCAGCAGCACCACTGCAGCCCCCAGAGCACTCCCCCCACCTTATCTCTGCCCCCCTTGTCCCTTGGCTCAGCTCCAGGGCTGCCTGTAACAGCCCTTATCGGCTGCAGGGATGAGGCAGCTCTGGTTTCCTCTCCTCAAACGAGCCCAACAGCAGCCTCGGGTCTGCTTTACTGTGTTCTGAAAGCTCAGACCAGCCCTTTGCACCCAAAGCCCCAGAGCCTGGTGCTGCCTGCAGGAACGCAGCTCCGAGGAAACCCAGGTGCTGCTGGAGAACCCTGCCCAGCCAAAAAGCAACTCCTGCCCTCGCAGGTTGGCACCTGGGACAGGAGCTGCATCCCACATGCACAGGGAACACCACTGCTTCCCCAAACATCACTTGGAGCAACTTAATTTCAGGCTTGCAACCTGTGCTGTTTCTATTAAAGGTGAGAAGAAAGCACTGAAGCAGCTACATCAGCCCCAAACACCTGAGGCTTAGGATGACGGAATGGTTTAGGCTGAGAAAGCCCCCAAAGATCATCAAGTTCACTACTGCCAAGGCCACCACTAGCCCATGTCCCTTCTTCACACCAACACACCTTGACAGACCCCGCTGGGCATGGTTGAACAGCAGATGCCACACTCAGGGACACAGGGAAGGATCTTTCCAGGAGGGAAGGATCCAGAGGGACATGGGACACACCATTCGGTGGATGTGGTAGCAGGATGCAGTGGTGAGGCAGAGATGGACCTGGCACTGCCATGATGGCTACGGGAGTGTCCCACAGGATATTCCAGATTCCTGCTCCCACAGGACACCTCCTCCCAGCCCTCAGCTCTGGAGAGCCCAGGAGCAGGAGTGCTGCGGCAGCTCAGGGGTTACACGGCCCACCCGCGTGCTGCGGCTGCAGAGCAGATGTCTGGGGGGAACAAGGGATGGAAAGAGAGAGGAACAGAAACAAAGGGCCAGGAAGGTGAGGACCCTGATCTGTCCTTGCCTTCTCCACCTGCGTTTCTGCAGCTGCTCTGACCCCAGAGGAACAACCGAGAGGGCAGGACCATCCCCCTGTGCCGGGGAGTGCAGCAGCAACAGCCTCCCATGTCCAAGGGAAACCCAGGAGGAACCTGGCCTTCCATCTCTGAAAAGACAACAGCAAAGCAATCTCATGGCAGAGAGGATCCCTGGCTCCAGCCCACCCCCTGCACCACCCAAGAAGGTCTCCATCAGCGCTGGCACAGCCGCTGGCCACCTCTGTTGGATCTATCCTTGGGGTGAATCCCTGCCTTGTCTTTGGCACTGGTTCATTATTCCCTTCCTGGCTGGTGTTTGCTGAGCCCAGAAAGAGAAATCCAGAAGAGAGTCCCTGAATAGTTTGGTTTGGAAGGGATCTAGAAATCATCTGGACCCCTGCCACGGGCAGAGGCACCTTCCATAGACCAGGTTGCTTCAAGCCCTGTCCAAACTGGCCTTGGGCACTTCCAGGGATGGAACATCCACAAGGAGCAAGATGGAAACAGCTACTCAGATGCTGAAAAAAATAATCCGTCTTGCCCATCCTGTATCCCACCCTTTCTAAAATTGCCCTGCTGTTTTCCTGTTGACCATCCCATGGATCTCACACACACTTTGTTTGGACTAGTGGACGCCATCCCTCCAGGAGCAGCCAGTGGTGCCAGAGCTCCAGCACGGATCCCCCACTGCAGGTACTGGCCTAACCTCACCTCCCCGTGAGGAGGGATTGCATCCCACATTTCTTAACATGGACAACAACAAAAGTCCAGTTTTCACTGCTTGAAGGAGTGTTACACCCAGCACAGACAGCACAACCCCCCCAGCCTATCCTGCCTCTGGCACAGCTGAGGTCAACACCCGGAGTGCTGCGTCCCAGCGCTGCTTTCAGCATAGCACTCACACCACAGGCAGCACGAGACCCAACACCAGCCACTACCAAAGGCCAAGGAAGACCAAGGCAAAGGAAAACACCAACAGTTCTGCTAAAGAAACAGAGCCAGTGGTAGCTCTGGTTTTGCAGGGAGCTCTCAGTTCCAGTCGCAGCACCCACAGCAGATGTGCATTTGCATCTCCTGCTGCATCTGCTCTCCTGCATCCCACCCCGAGGAGCAACCCTCAGCTCCTACTGCTAAATCCAGGCACCAAACACAGTTACTCACTTAATACATGAGGGAATTCCCTCCTACTGTTATGCATTATTTAGCACAAACACGTGTGTGTTACCAGAGGAACCCATGGAGCAGCATTCCCTCGTGGTCTTGCTGCAGCTTTTTCCATGCTGTACAGAATCACAAACCCAGCTGAGGAATGTTCAGGCTCTGGTGGCTTTTGTGGGAGCCCTGCAAGCTCCCGGGGACAGGGACCCCAAACCACAGCTGTCACACCTGGCCAGTGGGCACTGCCACAGCCCTGGAGCAGAAATGTGCCTCCACAGGAAGAAATGGGCACTGAATTCCCAGCAGAGGCATGAAGGGTTACTTTGGGGCTCTCTTCTTCCCTTTTTAAAGGCTGCAATACAAAAATAACCCCAAATCAAGTGTTTCCCAGTTCTGTGCAATAACCTGCCTCCTTCCCCTGCCTCCCCCCTTCCCCACTGCAGCGTGACTCCAAAGTCACCTCCCTCCTGCCCATGGCCACTGGCCACCAGCCTTGGCATTGGTTCATCAACTGGTCCCTGCCATCTGTGGGGAGCCAGTGCTCCTCACTAGCAAAATTCAGGGTTTTAACCCCAGGGAGTTGTGGGTGCACAGCCAAGCACAAGGCCCCCCCTCAGCCCACTGCTGGCACAGAGGAGGTGCAGGGACAGAGCCCATGCAGGGACACCTCCGGGCACTCCTCCAGACAGAGCCACACAGCACAGCATAAACAACAAAAAACCCAAACCCTGAGCTTCACAAAGCAGCCACGGAACATTTCTCAGGTGGACACAGGTCTGTGTGTGCCAAGGCAGGGCTGTCACCTGCCCATGGGGCTCTCCCATCGGGACCCCCTCCTGCTGCACCCGGTGTCCACTGGCACCACTCAGGCATCACTCACCCGACTCCAGGGGGCATTTTCCTCCCCACACCACAGCTCCAAAGCTGTTCCCTTCTTATTCCCTCCTCTCCTCTTTTTAATACTGCCTTTAAGTCAGTGAACTGGTGTCAGCAGGTGATGCCACATCCCACGGCACAGCTGGTAGCGGCACCATCGTGCTCCTGGTCATGCCAGCTGCCATCCCACCACCCTCACTGCCTGGCAGGAGAAGGGGTCAGGCTCACAGAAAGGCATTTTGGCTTGGGCTCAGGAAAAAACACAAGAGATCAAGAGGAGCTGGCACATGGCACTCACTGTGCTCTCACCGGCTCAGCTGCCTCTGTCAGAAATAAACCCAAATATTACCAAGGCTGTACCTTCCCTGGGGAGCAGAAGGGGGAGGAAAAGCCCCACACGGTGTGACCGAGGCCAGCCCGTGCTCTGTCACTTCCATCACGCACAGGGATCCCTGCACACCCCCTGCAGCCCCTCTCAGGCACACGCAGGGCAGTAGCTACAGAGCACTTCAAGGGGAAAAAAAGGTAAAGGAAAAGCCGTTTGTCAAGAAAAGATAAAAAAAACCCCTCAACTTAAAAACAACACAACCGACACCTCTGAACCCTTCCCTCGCCTCGCTGTGAAAAGCCAGAGTGAACCACCCTGCTGCAGAGGAAATGCTGCTTCCAAGAAATCTCTGACAAAAGAAAAGGTCATTTTACAGCCTTTCCCACCTCCCCTGAGAGTGTTTGCTGGCTGGAGCCTCCCAATCCAAACACAGAGCCTGGACACGAGCAGACTCACCATGGCAGGAGCTGTTAATCCCGGCTTTGTTCATTTGAAACCGTGGATCAAATGCAGAAAAAAGTATCAGCATGACCCCCGGCCTCCTTCATCCCCTCCTGGGCCACCCAGCACTGTCCGCGGGTGGCTAGAGACCTTACCCCAGGCACCCCCGGGAGAGCTGCGACCTCTCCCGCGGTGCCGAGCCCCGCGCTGTGCCCCCGCTGCCCCGCTCCTCGTCACGAGCAAACAGGACATCCCGGCCGCGCAGGGCTGAGCCGCCCGGGCGGGGGTGGGAGCGGCGGGGAGGGCTCCATCCGGAGCGCCGGGGAGCGCTGAGCCCTCCCAGCCCCGGGACAGCCCCGCGCTCCCGCAGTACGGACACCCGGCGTGGGACACCCCTGCACGGGGTGCCGGTCCAGCCCGGCGAGCTGCAGCGTTCAATTCCAGCTGGAAAAAATGAGGGACTGAGAGTGAAGCTTCCCGCAGGGCGGCATCGTGCCAGCCCCAGGCGCTCGGAGCGGGGCTGGACAGGAGCGTGGCACTGCCCGGCAGTACTCCAGGAGGGAAGAGAGGGATGGGCACCCCAAAGCCCCCTTTTCCACCCCATCAGACATGGACTACTCAAGCCACTGACTGACGTCCAGCTGAGGCTCCTCTCGGCTGCCAGTGCTGCCCAGGAACACAGCTTTCTCTGTGCCAGGGATGAGAAGGCTGGGGAAAGGGAAATCCAAGGCTGATCCATCATAAATTTCCCAGTCCCTCAAGGTACCAAAGAGGACTAAAAGCTCAAAAAGATGGTTCAGGGACAACAACAGGGGTGCCTGCAATCCAAGATATCCAGACCTAATTGCCCAATTCCCTACAGCATCTCAGTTTATGCTCAGCCCAGTTTGTTCCACCTGCCCTGGGAATGCTCCTTCCCCATGCAGCAGTGCTTACCTCTCGGGCAGCCCAAAGCAGAGGGGTCAGCAGAGTCCAAGTGAGAAGCTGTGGTTGACACAGGATTAGTCTCCACAATGAAAAGCACATTTCCTGCGACTGCACTTCCCCAGCCGGTGCTGTGGCACAAATCATTCCCAGAACGAGCTGTGAGATCCCCTCAGCTGAGCATCATCTCGCCTTGTTTCTGATTCCCAGTGAGAAACATGATAGGTCTCTCATCCCTGTCCAGGGATACGGCATTGGAAAACATCCCGCCCGCCCCCAGCTTCCTTACACCTGGCAGGTCAGACAGAAGAGAGCAGGAAGAGGCAGGACAGGGACCCGAGGGCCACTGTGATGCCTTCTGCCTTCTCCAGACTCAGGCCCCTCCAGACCACGCTGTCCCAACAGGCAATGGAAGCTCAGACAACAAGCCCAGCATCGTCACAAAAACGTGGGGGGCAGTGAAACCTGAGGACAAGGGTGGAAGAAACAGCACAGACCTCAGGTTAGGGAGGTCACCGAGCCAAACAGGAGCCCACAACCTGCCTCGCTCTTTTTTTCCCTTTCTCCCCACTGGAAGGAGACACTGTTGAGGCTGGATTTGAAGTTCAAGGCTCCCCGTTCTTTATGAGCCAACAGGAGATGCTGGGACAGCAGGACAACAGCCTTTTGGAGAAGTCTTAAAGGATGTCATAGTTTTGCAAAGAGACAAAGGAACATTTCAAAAAAATACAGAAGTCTCCTTGCCAGGAATGTGGGGAATGTCAGAGAATATTACAAAACAGGATACAAAAGCTGGCCTCAAGCAATGTTAGAGACTCATACACTGGCCTGACAGTCAAGATGCTGAATCTCAGTGGAAGACCAACCATGAGGATGGCAGAGGCAGTTTATATGGTCCCATCTGTCTGTCTCCCACCAGTGAATCCAGCACAGCCCACTCTGCCAGCTGTCCCTGTGCCCCTTCCCACAGCCAAGCCCACCCTGCACCAGGACACAGGTCAAAACAGAGGCCTTCACATCAAACACAGCATTTCTGAGGAGCTGAGGCGAGCAGAGCCTCACAGGACACAGTGAAGGGCCAGGGAGGACCCGAGGATGCACAAAGGGAACTGGGCTGATCTGTGGCTGAAGGTCATGAATCCCAGGCCTTTGCTGTAAACAATGAGGAAAAGAGATGGTTCAAACGATTTTTCCTCAGTTTGGTTAATTAACCAAGCGCTTCCCAGCCTTCTGAGGGATTTACAGGCACAGGAGCTCCCACCCCCTCACACAGCTATTCCGGCTCATGGGAAGTTATGATGCCGAAGGCATTGGAGCCGGAGCAGTGGCTGCCAACAGCAGGGTCAGGAGCAGAGGAACAGCTCCTGGGGTCAGGCCAAGGAGAAGCCCAGGGGTCAGGCAGCAGCAGGAAGACCCAATTCCACACACCAACCGCTTGCAATAGAAAACAGAAGCCTCTTACTGGCAGAGCAGTGCCTTTGGCAGGAATGGGCATGTTTGTTCCAGCTTCCCTTCCATGTGAAACCCCCTCTGTAAGGAAAAGATTTGTCACAGCAAGACCCGCTTGGGGTTTTCTTGCCCAGCCCTGACAGCACAACAGCTTTGCTGGAGCTCACAGCCAGACATGGTGAGGACAGAGCAGCTGCTCGGAGAAGACAGATCCCCTCCTGATGGCAGGATGATGCCAGGACTGGCAAAGGCTCCAGCCCACATCCAGTGCTTTCCAGGGGTGATACAAGGAACACCTTGCCCTAATGACAGTCGTTCTGGAATACCCACTGTGATCACACAGGGAGGAACCTCTCCAATCTCCACCTCAGTGGCTGTGCACGCAGGGAAGCCCCTCTCTTCCCACAGCTTCAGGAGGAAGGAGTGATGTCCCAGAGTTCTTTGGCTAATGGAAATCCAGCCAGGAGGAGCCTCTGCAGGGCTTGAAGCCTGTCTGTCCATGTGCCACAGAGTGAGGGACCCTGGCAGGTCCTGCACCTCAGAGGGGCTGCCCACCCCAGAGACACCCAGGGCTGTCTCAGTCTAACACTTGGCACAGCAGTATTTTACACGTGTAAGTGTCCCAAGCAGCCAGTGTTGTGTCCTTCAGAACAACACTCTAAAACGCTCATCTCTTCCCAAGTAAGAGTTCCTTCCCAGTCCCACCAGTGTGCAGTGGTTGCTCCACTGGTGTTTCTGAGGAAGCCTTTGCCTCAGCAAAGCTCTCCCTCAGCACTGCAGACGGAGGTGTTTGTGGTCAATCAATCAGCTCACACCCTTCTAGAACTCTCCCATGTCTATTTTTATGAGCCACTAATTTTCGACTCACATGTGTGTTTTTGGAAGGGACCCCAGGCCCAGCACAGCTCAGCAACCTCAGCACCTTCGGGGACGAGCGGCTCCTGCCCCCAGCCCCCACGGCCGCTCACTGACCAGCCCCACCTGAGGCAGCCCACACTTGTGCCCAAATCCCCCGAGTCCCAGGGCCCAGACACATGCTGCACAGCTGCTCACCCGCTGCCCACCTGAGTGAGCCACAGCCATGGGCACGGGGCCGGGAGCCAACCCTGCCCTGCCCAGCACGTGACGGGTGACACTGGCCCGTGACGGCCGCGCACAAGGACTCGCTGCTCTCCCCGCGGCTGCTCACCCAGCGTGTCATTCCCACCTGCCCGCGGGACTGCGGAGCGTCACGAGGTGCCTCTGGGCCAACAGCACTGAGCGGGGCCGGAGGAGCTGATCTTTGCTCTCCCTGGGTCTCCAGAGCATTCCCAGAGAAGGCCATGGGACACAGCATCTCCTCCCACTGCCACTGCAAAGTGCCTCTGTGCCCATCCCCAGCCCAGATCCCAGCAGAGCTGGAGATGAAGGGGAGCAGTGCTGGAAAAACAGGGAAAGCACTGACAAAGCCATGCAGTGCCCTGATGGGCTGAGAAACCCAGCCAAGAAACACGAGCCCTCAGTAATCCATGGAACACAGCCTCACACAACGCTCAGGCACATCCCTCCGTGCTGCCAGAAGCCCTTCACGGCACAGCTCCTGCTCAAGGAGCGGCACGAACCACCTGAGAGCAGGTAAATCCCACGTGAAGCAGCCAGGCAGGTGACTGGTTCTGCCAGCACAGGTGAAGAGCAGCCCAAGGACAGCCAAGATCTCCACAGGCACTGGCAGTAAGGAGAGACTGGGATCTCTGAGGATTTGGGTCCCATCCCAAGCCAGCACCGGGCACTTGGGAGGACCTGGCCCTGTTAAGACAGATGTTCTTAACACACCATGTTTCCTCTTCTCCATGAAGACCACAGATAAAATATCAGTGAACCTTATCAAACACTAATCATTGAAACTCCTGATCTCGTTATCCCCTGCCTTCTCTAACGGCTGCGGCCATGCAACAGAGACATGGGGAGGACCTGGGGGACCTCAGCCCACCCCTCAAACTGAGAAGAGCCATCCCAAAGCAGAAGAGGAGCAGGGGCCAAGGTGGGGCTGTCTCAGTGCAGCAAAGGGCTTGCACGGATTTGTGTCTCTGAGAAGGGCAGGAAGGAAAAACGTCAAACCACGGAGCTCAGCCAGGGCCCGGCGCCGCTTCCGGCCGCGCTTCTGCACAACTCCATTAATGAGCCGACAGCTGCAGCTCCCCAGCCTGCAACAGCATTCACAGAAACAAGAAATTAATTAAAAAACAATCCCTGCTGCTCAAGCAGGTGGGAAAGCTGTGGAGAGCAGGAGAGGAGAGGCAGCAGCACAGTGCGGCTGCAGCAGCAGGAGGACAATGGTGCCAAGGCTCTGGGGACAGCGTGACCCCCAGCATGGCTTCTTCCATCACAGGGAGACATCTGGGCACACCCAGCTCCTCTCACAGGCAGAGGAAGGTGATCCACCCAAAACTCAGTGGGTCTCAGCCTGCTCTTGCTGCGCCTTTCTGTGCCCAGGATGCTCCAGCCACCCACAGCCGGCTGGAGCAGCTGCCACTGCTCAGGGCCAGGCTGACAGCACCCATGTGCCCAGGGAGGAGTGTGAAGCACCAAGCTCTGGCTCACCAGCATGCTCTGACTGTCCTCTTTGTTACCACTTCAATCCCACACCACATTCCTGCCACCACCACAGGGATCACAGAATCATGGAATCACAGAATGGTTTGAGTTGAAAGGGACCTTAAAGCTCATCTCATCCCACCCCCTGCCATGGGCAGGAACACCTTCCACTAGCCCAGGTTGCTCCAAGCCCCATCCAACCTGGCCTTGGACACTTCCAGGGATGGGGCAGCCACAGCTTCTCTGGGCAACCTGTGCCAGGGCCTCACTGCCCTCACAGGGAGAAATTCTTCCCAATGCCTCAGCAGCACCTGAGGGTCATCTCCAAACCCTCTCCCTGCATTTGAACATTAAAAAAAAATAAATTAAAAATTAAAATTGTGCTGGTTCTTTTGTGCTGGACACAGCTCACCACACCAACCAGCACCACCTCATTTTATCCACTCCCTGTTCCTCACCTGCTGCCACCCAGACAGCAGCCATCAGACCAGAGCTACCTTTGTCCTGGCCCAGCACACCACGATCCCAGTTTGCAGGTGATGTTTGCAGGCGATGTTTGCAGGCGATGTTTGCAGGTGATGTTTGCAGGAGCAGTGCTGGCAGCAGTGCCATGGTGTCACTGCTCTGTGCTGCGTCCCAGCTCCGGGTCTGCAGCAGGACTCTGGTCACAGCCTTATGCTCTGAATCCCTTTTTAAACACCTGGGGTCCCAGGGGTGAGTGTCATCAAGGTGGGCATTTGGAGTACACACCTGGGTGACTACAAATAGAAATGGCATCACCTGGTTCCCCCCAGACAGAACCTTGTGGGAAGAGCGGACACAGACTGGAAAACCTGAGCATCCGTGGCTGAGCCCACACCCTGCTCAGTGTCTCTGAGCAAGGCAGCCCCAGGGAGCCTCCCTGGCCCTTTCAGAGGCTGTGTACAGAACACCAGTGCTCCCAGTGCAGCCATTCCGTGGCTGGGAACCCCACTCCCCGGGCTGCCAGAGCGGAGCGACACCCCAGCACTGCCGGGGCCGGGAGCCAAGGTGGAACAATGGGAACCATTTACAGGGCAGGAAGCTGCATCTGCTGGATGAAACGCTATCTTCAAACAAGACGTGTTTGGATAACTCCAGTTTCATAACTCGCCTCTTCCGATGTTAGGAAATCACGGTAATAAAAAGAAAACAAAATGGAGGAGAAGAAACCTGGCACGGGGAACAAGGGGGGAACAGCTCGAGCCCCAACACTGCCTGGGGCTGCAGCCCCTGCACCAGGATCAAGGTCTGATCAAATATCCACGGGAGTTAAATGTGCACCACAGACAGCGGGGGCACAGTGAACTTTGATGGTCTGCTACATTACCACGTTTGTTTGACTGTTTGTCTTTCCAAGGGACATCAAAGCCATCCTGGGGGAGGAAAAAGAATCAGACTGAGCAGTAGGATATGGGGTCCAGCAGCCCTTACGTTCATCACCTTAAAGGTAGTGGAAGGGATGGTCTGAAAGCATCCTGCACACCCTGCAGATGCCAGCTCAACCCCACCATGGGGCAGCAGTGCCGGGGGCACACACGGGACCCCCCCAGGACCCCACTCCTCCTGCTGTGACAGCCAGCCATTCCTGCAGCTCCCACAGCTGCCACCTCCACAATTCAGGACAAGGAGCCAAAAGCTGAGGTCACCCAGCTCGGCCACAGACCCTCCCCAGCACCCACCTCCTCTCCCCACCCTCCCCAGGCCAAATATAAACTTGCTTACAGGAAATGCCTTAAAGAAAAGGCACCTCCCTGCGTCCTGAAGAAAATAAACTGTCTCTGGACATGAAGGAAATGGCTTTTTAAAAAAAAAAATTACACTGCAAAGCAACTTTAACCCCTTCAGTCCCTGCTGCAAATGCAGCCCCCATGTGCCTCAGGGAATTTCAAGGTGTCTGGGCTCCAGACTAGTGACATGAGAGCAGCCTCCTGCCATAGGCAGGTCCTGCAGCATCGCCAGGTCCTGAGCAAAAATGGCACAAAATCCAGAATCCAAACACAAACTCTCCATCTGGCAAGGAAAGCACAGGACCCTCACAAAGGGCTCATAGGTGGGAACCCACACTTGATTCCACAAAAGCACTGGCTCCATTCCCAGAGCCATGGGGCAGAGCGGGACTCACACAGCTGTTGGCATTGCTGGAGGTCCTGCCCTGCAGCCAGGGGTGCTGGGGGGCTGCACCTGAGCTCCCCTTCCCATCCCCACCCCTTCTTCGAGGGCCCTGGGTGGGGCATCAGTGCCCCCTCCCCTCCGAGGGTCCCTCAGAAGGTGTGCTGGGATCTCCAGCAGCTGGAAATGTGGCTCCCCAGCTTCCCAAAGAGGGCAGAGAGGGGGTACCCCAGTGATGCAGCCTCCCACAGCCCCCTGCAGCTCCTGCCCTGTGCTGGCCCAGCGCTGCAGCTGCTCCAGCCCAGCAGGGCAACATATGGAGGCTTAAGAAGCACCAAGATTGCCCTGACACCAATGGCCCAACACAAGGCACAAGAAAGAAAAAAGATAAGTCCAGGAAATCCAGGATGGGGAGAGGCAGCTGCCTCAGAACGGTCAAGGACAGCCCAAAGCCAACAGCCCAGTGTGGAGAGGGGAGAGCTCCCCCTCCCTGGTCCCTCCATGGGCACTGGGCACTGCCAGGGATGCTGGAGAGGAACCTCCATGGGCCAGGACAATAAGTAAACTCTACCAGGATCTGGCAGCATCAGAGAAGGTGATTCCATTCTCCCCACACAGAGGAGGTTGCTGAGGCAGAGCCTCTCCTGAAGCCAAGGCAGGAGCAAGGCCACGGGCACAGCCAAAGCTCTTCCCATGTCACTGACCCCAACGCCTCTCTAAAAGTCCCCTCAAAAACCAGGCATTCGAGGCTTTCAGCAGGCACAACGTGGTCTGATCCAATTCAGCTGCTGACACCCCCCCTCCCCCAGTGCCTGCTGTGTTTTGGGATTGCTCGGAGCAGGGACGTGTGGAGGTGTGAGGCCAGGCGTGGGAAAGGGAAGCGTGGGGTCAGCTGCCACTTGGCTGGGAAGTGAGTGTCCATGTGGAGCAGCAGCCAGACTCAGAGTTCAGCAGGAGATCATACCTGCCTCGAGAAAGGAGGAGATTTCAGCCCTGTCCCTGGTTTTTCACGTTGTGTACAGAGGTTCCCAGCACAAGCAGCCCCAGTCCCGGTGGAGCAGAGCCTGCCGAGCTGCAGTTATCCCAGCGAGGGGAAACAAGTGCCTGGGGCAGCTCCAGAGCAGAGGGATGCTTCTGCCATGGCCAAACAGAGAACAGGGCTGTTCCTCTGGCTCTTCAGAGATGAGCTGTACAGGGAAAGCCAGAGGTCGAGGAGGCATTTTGGTACCTACAGCCTCTGGAGATGCCCACAGGGAAGGTACTAAGGGAGAAGAGACCACGCACAGGGCCAACAGATGCTGGCAGTTCCAAGGATGGACATCTCCATCTTCAGCAGCTGAAGTCCTCAACAATATCTGCTGGGCAAACCAGTGGCACTCCCCAGCACTCCCAGTGCCACCCTGTGCCCGGGGAACAGCAGTTAACTCCTCCAAACATTTGGGTTTGTTTTTTAGAAGCCCATTATTTTCAGCTGGGGAAGGAGCACTGCTTCCTACATCCTTTCTGCTTTCACGACAGCAGCACCACAGCTCCCAGGACTTCAGCTCAGGAGAAATCAATCACACAGCCACCAGCGTGGTGCTCCTGGTGCATGTCCATGCCCGGGGGGCTCGTGCCAGTGGCTCTCGCCAGGGAACAGCCATCCTGAGATTTGCTCAGGAAGGTGTCCAGGGGCCTTGGGGCCATTCTCTGCCTGGGAAAACAGAGCTGGAACACTGGCTCTGGCTGCCCAGACGTCCTGCTCTTGCCCAATGACACTGAGGAAACGAGGTCAAGTGCTCTCTGTGTCACTGCTGTGGGCACTGTCCCACAGCCTCGTGACACCTCTGCCTGCCACTGCCCGTGGCCGGTTCCAGTTTCACCAGGAGCAGCAGAGGGAACCAGCCCCCAGCTGACCCTTGTGAGCCCCCCAGAACAAACCCCTGCCTACAGCCCTGGAACTGCTCCCCCCTCCCTCCCAGCCCCACCTTCGCCCAGCAATCGCAGCAAAGCCTCCTCTTCACTCCTTTTACTTTCTATTTCTTTTTTCCTTTAAATGCCAGCTTTCTTGTCCTCTCTGCCTGCAGGGCAGGAAATCCCCTGGCTCACCCAGGCTGGGGTGCACTGGGCCCCTCGGGTTCAGTGCTGGGACACCCCGGGAGGAGCTGCCAGCTGCTGCTCCCAGTCAAGCACTGGCATGGCCAAGCCTTGGCTGCAGCGCCCATGAAATCCAGAAGTTCCCCACACCAGCAGCCAGCTGTCCCAGGACTCATCCAGACGGCCTCAGCAGCCTCGTGCCCCCTGCAGCCCCCCGGGCTGTGACACTGCACACTCCTGCCTGGGTCCCCCAAGGCAGGGGCAGAGCTGGCACTGGACCAGGCTGAGCAGGGACCCCCACCCTGCAGCTGCGGGGCTCGGGGGCTCTGTCCCACAAGCTGTGATGCCCAGCAGCAGCCTGGCCAGCGGGTTTTGGTAACCCCTTGTCCAATTCCTGACAGACCAGGATGGCTCAGTGGGACCTGTGACACGGACACAGAAGGGACAGCTGAGCCCGGCCATGGAACAGCAAAGGAACTCAAGCTGGACATGGCAGGGGCATGGAACTGGATGGTCTCTAAGGTCCCTTCCAACCCGAACCAGCCCAGTATTCCATGAGTCTCCGGTGCCATGGGATATGAATCGGCTGAGCCCCAGGGAAGGTGCCCTGAGCTGTTAAAGCTGCTCCCAGCACCGGCCGTTATTACTCTGCCTGTGACTGGCAGGGGTGACAAGTGCCCTGTGCTGATAAGGGCTGGGCAAACAGCCCCAAGCAGGCCAGTGTGCCCGGGCAATGATTAACCAAGGGGAGGGAAGAGAGTGGACTGGGTAGATGGCCACTGATGGATGTCACAGCACTCAGAGACAGGGACACATGGGGACCCAGCAGCAGTCACATCCCACGGGCTCAGGGCCGGCACTCCAGGAGGAGCACGGGGCACAGAGGGAGGGGCAGGGAGCAGGGCAGAGCGAGGCCAGTGCAGCTCCACGCCAGAACGATCCCTCGTACGGAACGTGCAGGTGATGTACTCAAGGAATCAGACAGCAAACAGACAACAAAACCCCACAAGCCATCGCCCCCAGCACCAGGAAAATAATCTCTTGCTAGAAATGCAGGGACAGACCCTGTTTCTTTAAATCCCCACGCCCAGCCCCGCAGCCTGGAAAGGTTCACATCGTTCCCGAGGTGCCTCTCTGAACAGCAGGAACCAAAGGGCCATTGCAGCTCAATCATTAACCGGCAGGGAGACCCCCGGCCTCGCTGGAATGTGCAGCCACTGCCGGTCCCCTCTGGAGCTCGGAGCTCAGCACAAAGGTTCACAGACGCTCCTCAGCCCTGACCACCGGCCCCTGGAGCTCCAGCAGCTTTCCAACACAGCTTTCCTCCAGTGCTAAATCCCACCAAACACTCCCATCACACATCCCAGCAGGGCTGGAAGAGCATGTGCGTGAAGGGAAGTTGAGAAACAAGAAAACCTGACTTCCTGGCAGAAATTCCCATGCTCACCTCACCCGGGCAGTGCCAGCAGCACCCATGGTTTGGGGGGCTGCTACTCCCCGTGGCTTCTCTCGCCTTGAAGGCAGGACATGGGCACAGCATGAGATGGAAAGCCTGGCAGGAGAAATGGCATCTCAGCTTTTACAGCCCCCACACTGCTCCTAAAGCCTTTTTTACATGCACAAAATCAGCTCAGCTTTCATCCCTGGGCTCTGGCAATCAATGTCACCAAATCCAGAGGGACTGAGCAACATCTCTACTCTGGAGCTGGGGGAGGGAAGGAGACCCCCATGTTAAGTGATGCTCTGCCAGGCCAGGGAGATGAGCACTGGAACAGGGCAGGGGTCCTGCTGTACCATGGGACCTCCAGCTCCCCACACAGTCAGGGTCACAGTGACCACACCAGAGGCATTCCCTGCCCTGCAGCCCTGCTGCCTGAATTTGGGGATTAAACTCCCAGACACCAAATGCAAAAGCCCACACCAAGAGCAAAGGCAAGTCCCAAACCCCTGTGACAGGCAAACTGTCTCAGGCTCTTCACAGACAGATCAGCTGAAGGAAGAAGATTCAGTTCTCCTCTCTGCTGGGGATGATCTCCTCCAGGAGAGCAAAGCCAGAGAATTGCCTGGCTCCAGCCACTCCCCCTGGCTCCCCACAGCTGAAGCACAGAGGGGCCAGGCACCCTCAGCACTCCCCACACCCCTTGGTGCCAGCCAGCTTCCCAGATTGTTCCTTTGGCCCAAAGTCACGCAGCAACCTCTGCATGCCCTCGGGGAAAGGGCAACCTTTCGTTCCTGCACTCGACTTCAGTTGACTTTGAGAACCTTCAAATCTTTTTGAAATTAGTACAAAACCAAGGGGAAGTCCTGACGTGCCCTTGGGCACAACCACATTTTGTTCTCTTACAAAACTGAACCGCTGGCAGCCTGTCCCCTGCACACGCTGGGCTCTGGGCACCGCGGGCGATGCAGACAAGGAATGCTCAAAGGAGGCATGACTGGATTTATGCAGCCAGTCTTTTATCAGAAAAGGATTTCTCAGAGGAAGTGTGACCACATGGCGTGAACGTGAGCTGCTCCTCAGAAGCAGCTCTGATACCTGTGCTGGAGCTTGGTGTTTTGCCACATACGGAAAATGCTGGCAAGCCTTTGGGATAAGGCTGGGAGCTAATCTTTCC
The DNA here is from genome assembly GCF_003945725.1 of Corapipo altera. Lineage (NCBI taxonomy): Eukaryota > Metazoa > Chordata > Aves > Passeriformes > Pipridae > Corapipo > Corapipo altera. Next base: position 2,334,867 of record NW_020884951.1, read on the forward strand.
CCTGCAAGAATGGAGGGAGGCTGACAGGGTCTGAGCAGGTCTGTGGCCCCTGCTCCTGCTGGCACACGCGTGCGGAGAGCGGCTGCACAGCCACCTCCCCAGCTGGGCTTCAGTTAGAATGCAAACAGAAAAAGGCACAGCCACTGATAAGAGTTCACGTATGCACATGGAAAGAACGTGGATTTCTGCCAATAACTCATGATATGTGCTCCGACACCCTGGGACTGTACAAAGGCCTTTGGTAGAAGAGGCTCTGCTGCCCTCAGCACACAGAGCTGTTCCAGAACACAAACCACAAATCCAAACACACAAAGAGCTGGTGTTTGAGCTCAGCACGATCAAACAGCCCCTGGGGAAGCAGCCTCCTCCAGAGCAGCATTGGGTCACAATGTGACAAGCGACACACACATGGCAAACCCATCTGTCCCTACCAATGACAAAGGGCTCCAAAGGAGCTGATCCGCTGGGAACACGTGCCCATGGCACTGAAAGCCATCACATGGAGCCCAGCCTTCCCCACCACAGCAAGAGGGCCTGATCTGGAGTCTTCTGATGTCAGCATGGTTTTTCCAAGAACTCACTGACTCTCTGGATCAGATGGCAAATCTGTGCTTTCCCAGCCACCGGGTTAATCACCACTAATGCCAGGTAGAGGAGGGTGAGGAGGAACCCTGAGAAAACCCAGGCAGCCCAAACCCTTCAACCAGCCCCTCAGACCCCTGGCCAGCTCTGCTGGCAGCACATGGGTCAGCACAGCAGAGCGGGAGCTGGGCAGGCTGAACACCCGCTCCGACAGCAGCAGCGGGTCCTCATCCCACACACTGCCATGACTCAGCCTGGCAGCGACAGAGGGGGATCCAGTTACAGCTCGAGCATGTCAGGAGACAAGTACCAGCTCTGAGCTTCTCATCATCCCCAGCAGCAGCAACAGCCACCTCGTACAGGCACCACATCCACCCATGCAAGCACACCGGTCCAGACCACTCACATCCCACCTGGAGGCATTCTGGTGCTGCTGGAGGCAGTGGGGCTGAGCAGCACCCTCCAGAGCCACAGGTGAATCACAGAACCATTCAGGTTGGAAAAGCCCTCTGAGACCACCGAGCCCAACAGTTCCCCCAGCACTGCCAAGGCCACCACTGACCATGTCCCAAAGTGCCACATCCACATGGCTGTTAAATCCCTCCAGGGACAGTGACTCCACCACCACCTTGGGCAGTCTGTGCCAGGGCTGGATAGTCCTTTCCAGGAAGAAATTGTTCCTAATATCTAACTAAACCTCCCTTGGCACAACTTGAAGTCACTGTACCACTGCATCACCTCCCGTCTACTTCCTCTGTTACACACAGAGCTGCAAGTGATTCCGGGAAGGGACTCTCTCTCATACGTGTGTGCCAACGTTCCAGGCACAGCACAGCCCGAGACCAGGAACAAAGCCTACAGGTTCAGCAGATTGCTGGATGCTCTCTATCGAAATCCGCCCCCTCCTCTCCCCTCAAACCCCCGCACACAACCGCAGGTTCCTGATTTACCTTCGGGCTGTGCCTCGTCCAGGGGGACCCGCGGGGAGGAGGAGGAGGAGGAGGATGGGTGCGGGAGGAGGCCGGAGGTGCAGCGGGAGGGTCCCGGTGCCCGCCGCGGGCAGCGGGCGGGCTCGGGCGGTGCCAGCCGAGCTCCGGCTGTTATCGGTGTGATCGCGGCCGCGGCAGGTGCGGGATCCCCCCGCCGGGATCCGTCCCACCCACTCCCGGGATCCGCCTCCCAATCCCTGGGATCGCCCGCCCCGGGACCGCCCCGCTCCGCTCCCGGAGCTCCGGGGGCTGCGCTCGAACCGAGCGGTGGAGCCGCTTCGGCCACACCGGGACAGAGGAGGGACGTGAGATGGTCCAGGGCTGGAACCCCTCTGCTATGGAGACAGGCGGGGAGAGCTGGGGGTGTTCAACTGGAGAAGAGAAGGCTTCACGGAGACCTGAGAGCCCCTTCGAGTCTAAAGGGACTCCAAGAGAGCTGGAGAGGGACTTGGGACAAGGGCCTGGAGTGCTAGGACAAGGGGGAATGGCAGGGTTAGATGGAAGATTGGGAAGAAATCCTTCCCTGTGAGGGCAGTGAGGCCCTGGCACAGGTTGCCCAGAGAAGTTGTGGCTGCCCCATCCCTGGAAGTGTCCAAGGCCAGGTTGGACAGGGCTTGGAGCAACCTGGGCTAGTGGAAGGTGTCCCTGCCCACGGCAGGAGGTGGATCGAGATGAGCTTTAAGATCCCTTCCAACCCAAACCAGGCTGTGTTTCTGTGACACATGTGAAGTTCAGTCCAACCCCAGACCCGTCCATGTCCCACACTGCCCCAGCCCCTCAGCCCCTCCACTCAGCCACCCCCCTCCCTCTGCTCCCAGACCGGCAGCAGCAACTGCAGGGCCTGGCCTGGCCCGTGGGCTGGAGCTGGCGGCTGTGACACCAACAGCTGCCACCTCCCCACAGGGCTCAGCTCCCATGGGGGTCCCTCAGGCTGTTCCCCCCACAAAGAGGAGCCCCAGGACAGTTTCTGGACAGACACCTGGCTGTCCCCAGCTCTCCTGTCCATCAGACCCCATGGATGGAACAGCCGGGGTGGGAGCAGCAGCAAGGCACTGAGAGGGGCAGCAGGGCTGCTCTCAAGGTCTCGTGTCCCCAGAAATCCCCCTCACTCTGCAGGGGATTTACCTGCTCCATAGTTACTCCTCCAACAGCACAGGGTGAGGAGGACCCTCTTCATGGCACACACACCTCACAACCTGGCTCTGGACCCCAGACCTATGTCACACCAGAGGGGACCAGCCACATGTGATTTGCAAGAGAGTGAGGAAGAAAAGGGTAGGCAGAGTTTGGAATAGGATGCTAAGAGGGGAAAAAATGTTTAAAGTGGACTTGAAGGAGGAATTTTGTTGTGAGAAATGGGAGGCAAAAGGGTTGAAGGTTAGGAAGCAGCAGCCTGAGCATAGAGGGAGAGGCAGAGGAGGCAGAGCATGAGATGGAGGCAACAGGACCCTGGGCAGGAGGCCTGAGACAAACACTGGGCACAGACACTGGCAAGGAAAGGTAGGTGGCAATTTGAGAGGGGGGATCATCAGAAAAGCAGGAGAGAGACCAGGTACATTGCAGGGATGCCACAAAACAGCTTTTCCCTTGAAATCACTGCTCGGAGGGATGCCCAAGCTCCCAAAGTGGGAGGATCAAGTTAAAAACCAGGATTTTTTTCCCCACTGTTTTCATAGTCTGAGAAGCTTTTGATGCACATCTCCTTCCTTCCTTCCCGAGCTCCTGACCCTCCTCCCACCAAGCTCCTGCCTGCCTCTACCCCCCCACCCCGTAGCCCCTCACCGTGGAGGGACGGTGCTCCAGCACAGGCTGCTCAGTGCAGCCCTTGTTGGCTGCAAAGTCCTCCCACAGCTTTGTGTGTGGGAGCCCCTCGCCAGCTGGAGCCCGGGGGTGGGCAGGGGGATGGCAGGGGGGTGACAACAGGCAGCCAGTGCCCTCCCAGGGTCAGCTCCAGAGAAGGGAGCAGCTGTTGATCCGGGGGGATCAGTGGAAGTCACTCAGGCAAGGAGCGATGGGCTGTGAGCGCCCAAGGGTCAGAGGAGGGGTCAGGGGAGCTCGGGGTACCAGGACCCAGCTGAGCCTTGACCCCCACAAGTACCAACCCCCTCAGAGCACAGGTCCCTGGCTCCCGGGGAGGGGACAGAAAGGGACAAAGGGTGAGCAAAGCCTCTGGAAACATGATGGGTGCAGAGCCTCGGGGTACTGAGTGACTCCCAGGCCAGCACCCAGGGGACAGCCAGGATGGACATTTCACCGGGGGGGTCCCAGAACGGTGACAGCCAGTGGAAAAGTGCTGGGCTCAGAGGATTTCAAGCATTTTTCCATTCATTCCTTGTGTGAAGCAGGAACAGGGAGGGTGTGGGGGCAGAGAGCAGGAATTCTCCCGGGGACACTGAGCTGGAAAGAGGCAGCAGCGAGGGCAGGGCAGAGCAGCCGCTCCCACCCGGAGCCCGCGGGCACTCACACGCGCCGGGTTCCCCCACGCGTGACCCCTTCACGGTCCTTTTGGGTCCCCCCGACCCATCACCCCTCCAGGGCCCTTGCACACCCCCCCGACGTGTGACTCTCCCACGTGGTTCTTGTGGGCCCCCCTCACGCGAGACCTCCCACGGTCCCTCTGAGTCCTCCCCAAGGTTGACCCCACCCATGGCCCTTTTGGGCCCCCCCGCGACCTCCCTGTCCTTGTGCCCCCCCGGCCGCGGAGCAGGACAGGGCGTCCTCTGGTGGCCCCGACACGCAACACCAAATGAAAAGCCCCTGGAAAAGCCAAACCAAGGAAACGGTGTAAAAAAGGGACAAAAAACTACTCTGAATCCGTGGCAAAAGCACCTTTGCTCCAACTGAGCACCCCCGGTGGACTCATCCTGCACTCCCTGCCATGGCCAGTCACTGCTGCTCTTTTCCAACAACAAAATACACACAGAGAAAAAAAGTTACACTTTTCTTCCAGGTGTATGAATACAAAGACACTGTACTGGGGTATGTGTGTCACACACAGCTGCTCAGGGACTCCTGCTCTGCTAATGCATTTTCCACAGCTCCTATTTTTCCACTCCTGTGGAGGGAGAACAGGAGAAACCTGTGGTATTTTCACACGAAGCAGCTTCACCTGGGTGTCACCCCCTGGCAGAGCTGGGGTGCCCCATTTATTTCTCTGTCTGGCTCCCCAAATGCAGAACATTTTTGGCTTTTTCCAATTCACAGGCACAGAAGCAGCATCAAGGTGCTGCCACTGCAGCCCTTCCAACCTCTGGGTACCCAGCAAACACCACAAGGAGCCCCAGGCCCACAGGACATCCCTGACACCCGTGCAAGTAGTGAATCTGCAGCACAGAGAACCCAGAAACTGTCTCTGCCCCATCTGCCTGGAGCTTCCAGGGCCCCAGGGATGCTCCAGTGCCAGCCTCAGCACTGAGCCTCACACCAGAGGGAAGTGGGAAAGCCAGCTCCAGCCGAGAGGAGGAGGATGGCTTCAATATCCTTGTTTAGGAGAAGAAAAAGGCACCCGAAATGGCAGCTGGAGCCGTGTCACCAGCTGCACAAGTACAGCAGGAAGGATCTCACCAGCACCGAATTCCCTGGCTTCCAAGGGAGGAGGGTGAGAGGGAGGAAAAGAGAAGCTCAGAGACACACACAACAGCATCATTCATGGGAGCTGAGTTTCTGCAACAAGGGTCCTGTGTCTGGCCCAGAGCTCTGGGTAATTAAAACAGCAGCCACAGATCTCTGAGAAACAGCAGGAATTTATCCAAGGAATCCGGATTATGTGGCCACTGCTGAAGCAGGGCAGCAAGTCCCCAGCTGCTGGAAGGCAAAACGCTGGCGAGCGATGAGCAACCAGCTCCGTGCCCCAGCTGTTCCTGCCTCACCCACACATGCCAGAGCCTCCTCCTGCCACATCGTGGGGCTGGGGGATTGGCCCTCCCTCCACACAGTCCCACCGAGGGGACAGGGAGGACCCTGGTCCCCAGCTGGCATGTGGGCTTTGCTGCAGCATGCAGAGGTGATGACATCGTGCCTGCACTTGGGGGCACACAGGGGGAAGATGAGGAGCTCATGGCTGCTCCGAGCAGCTCGGTGGCAAACCGAGCAGTCTGTGGTCCCAGAGATAACAGTGCTGGTTTGCAGCTCTAAGGACAGGGTTTTCCAGTCTGGTCTGGCCTTGGAAGCACGCACGGGATTTCCAACACAAGTGAAAAGAGGCAGAATGCTGAGCAATCTCTTGAAAATCTTACCAGCACAGTTGTCTTCTGGGAGCGGCCATGGACCCTTCAGAAGACCCCCGGAGGGGATCCACATGCTCCCTGTTCTCATGTGGATCATGCCAAAACAACCTCCTGCCCTCTCTGTCCCTTGTCCCGTGGGGCCAATTGCCCCTGGCTACAACTCACCCCACATGCCAGCACTGAGGGAACAATGTCACTGCCACGGGTCCAGCAGAAGGAGCTCTGTGGAAAACTCCAATTCCCCCTTGCCTGTGGCAAACTAACCTGATCTCCTCATCCCTGAGGAAAAACCGCTGTCCACCCAGCATGTTTTGGGCCATTCCTGAAGGGATCATTTATCAGCAGGAGGAAAGAGTCTCCAACATGAGTCTTGGGGCAGGTATGAGATGGAATTTTTCACTAAGCACTGCAGCTGACAGAGCCCAGAGCCACAGTGTTTCCCCTTTCCCATAACCCAAAAGAAATGGCTTTCAAGATGTTACCCACACCCTGTTATCACATGCATCTTTACAAGCCACATCAAGCCAAGTTTAGCACTGGAGTTCCAAATGAACAAAACCTCCTTGAGCATTTTCACAGCCTTGACAAGATGACTGATACAAGCATCATCAAGACACGATCAAATACAAAATAATGCCCTTTCTTTGATGAAAAGTGGGGGTTCTTTCCACGTGATGGCCTCTTGGGCGGCTGATGTGTTTCACCAGTCGGTCCAGGACAGTTAGCCCTTGGCTTTGGGAGTGGGATCACCCACATTAAGACACAGTGGGCAGCCGGGCATGGCTCAGAACAGAACACCACCAAAATCGCTCGGGTTTGGAAGGAAAGCAGAGCCTGAGCCCCTCAGCCACGTCCCCTGCCCACGCCCTGCCCTTTGCATGCCCCCGCGCTGATCCGCACCGAGCCCACCCTGCACCAGTCCCGCAGCCCTTCCCCTCGCTGAGCAGCAAACGCGACCTCCTCCTGTCGCCGCAGCCCCGAGCCCCGCACTCACCTGCCCGCCCGCGCCGTCCCGCCCCGCACGGAGCCGCGGCCCCAGGGAGCGCCCGGAGCCCCGGCGGGGAAACGCGGCCCCGACCCCGGCCCGGCCGCCCATCGCTCGGCTCCGGCGGGACGGGCGGGACCGGCGGCTCCTCCCCCGCCGGGATGCCCGGACGGGACCGGGGCCGCTCGCGGGGAACGCCCGCTCCCCTTCCGCCCGCTCCCCCCGCCCGGAGGAGCCTCCCCAGCCGCGCCTCCCGCCGCCGCGTCCTGCAGCATCCCCGGGACCCCGCTCAGCCCCGGGGTCAGGCGTCACCAGGGGCCGAGGTCAAGGTGATGCTGAGCCACGGGTTCCACCTGCATCCTCCCAAAACTGAGTCACCCCCGCTCCGGCCCCACACCGCGCCTGGGCGCTCGCTCGCTGCCGCCTCCGCTCCCGGGGGTGGGCGGGTGTTCAAAGCCCTGCGGACACTCCGGGCAGGGCTCAGAGGCTCTTCATTAAGGGGAGAAGGAATTGACGTGATCAGACTGGCCTGCGAACACCTCTCACCGCTTTTTCCCCATTTGACCTCTCAGGCTTTGAAAACAAACGCCCGTGAGCATGGCACAGCCCCAAGAGGCTCCCACGGCCCCCTGCCTGCTCCTTTACACCACCTTCGCCCCAGAAGGACAGAGGGGCAATTTCGGACGCAGGAAGCATTACCTTCCTGTGCCTGTTTAAGGAGTTTGCACGACAAAGCTCCAACCAAAGCAAAACCATTGCCCAGCTGAACCTTTCTGCCAGTTTTCAGTGTATTCTCTCATTATCATTTCAGGGAAGTGATCACACTTGGAACTTCTCTCTCAGCCCCTTCTATCTCATGCAAACCACCCCAAGGATGCAGCTAGAACTTTACAGTCAGTCTCAATCTCTCCTTGCTGACAAAGGAAAAACTTGGCAATACCGTGGGCACCAGGTGGCCACAGGGGCCTTTTCCCAGCTCATTCCCTGCACTTCCTACCTGCCATGCAGCTCACCAACAGAGAAAAACCCTCTCTCTAACCCATGCTCGTCCTTTCTGGCCTTCAAAGAAGGATCCTGCTGTCCAGAGGGGGGATCTGTATTTTGTTACCTACAGGAAACAGGAAAATTTCCACCCCTGGAATTAAAGCTGCAGAAGGACTAAAGAACATAAAGGTGACACGGGAACAAACAAAATGTGTTTAAAATTCCTGTAGGCAAGGCACTAACAGGCATCCTCTGCATGTCCATGTCACTGCCCTGCTGGTTCCTCTTAATTACCCGAGGATGGAATTCTGTGCCTGGTTCCGTGGGCTCACATGGGATCCACCATCCCTGCAAACCTCCTGCACCCACGACAAATATCCCAGAGTGACCCATGGGGAAACGTGGAAGCCTGGCTATGCCAGGGCACTAGCACCAGCCCAGGGCACTAGCACCAGCCCATGTCCTAGGGCAATTTAACCAACAGGGATAAGTATGTATCAAAAGGCTCAGCAGCTCCAAAACAGCCTCAGGGGTGCACTGATGAGCTGGAAGGGAAAGGCTGGAGATCATGTCTGGAGCCTCAGGAGAGGCTGTCCCAGCTCCTGAGGAAACATCTGATGGAAGGGGCACAAACTGCTCTGGCAGGGTGAATTTTAGTGCATAAAGTCTTGTTTAGGAATGACCTCATTATTTTTTTGAAAAACTTTTTTACTGATAATAGTTAATCTCAAAGCACATGCACTGGCCAGGCAGGGATCCATTCCTGGTGAGGAGAGGGTGCAGGAGTAAGGCCACAGAGACTGTAATTGAGAGAAGATGAGAGTATTTGAGGAACATCTTTCCTTCATGAGGAATAGGCCAAGGAGTGGCAGAGCTCATCTCCAGGGCTATGTGGAGCCAGGAGGGACCCGGCATTAGTTTGGGGTGGATGCTGGTGTTTCAGTGTGAGTCACCAGCTGAGCCTGAGCCCAAGCCCGGGCAGGCAGGAAAGAGGAAGAGGAAGGAGCAGCAGCACAGAATCCCCTCATCACATGTCCCACTAAACCCACTAATAATCACATTCGGTTCAGCTTTTCTACTTCCCACCTCTCCAGCCCACACCCAGCCCTGTGACTGCCTTTTCCACCGTGTAGCAGCAGCAGTTTCTCAGCCAGTTCCAAAACTGCCCAGAACAGGTCCCTGCTGCCATGTCCAGCATCCCACCCAGCCCAAGAGTCCCCCCAGATCTCCCCAGCACCGACACCACAGACGGGGTGCGGCCCCGGTGCCGAGGGCAGTGGTGCAGCCCCTGCACACCCACCAGCCCTGGCACAGCCCCCTCCTCCATGTCCCTTCCAACCCATCTTGGCAATGACAAAACCAGATCCCAGTCCCCGTTTTCTCCCCAAAACCCAGGGAATTGAACACATGGGCACAGGCCAGGAGAGGAACAGGGGCCTTGTGCTCAGGCCACAGACCCACCGAGCCAGCACAGGAGATTTGCATGTGAGGAGAGAAGAACAGCTCAGCTGTGACAACACATCAACAACAGCTAAATTTAGAGGGTTATTTTCAGCAATCCAGATGCTGGGTAAATACAACCTTATTATTTCATGCAGGGGCAAAAGTTCAGCCGAGTCCCTTGTGCTGCTTTTCCCCATTAGTTCACCACGTCCAGCCAGAGGAGCCCACCCTGAAATGCTGCAATGTCACCACTGCCTGGCTGTGCTGCCAGGAGCCACCAGCTCCATCCCTGTCCCTCGGCAGTGAGAGGAGTCACTGCTCAGTGACATCTGCAGAGCACCTCCCAATCCCTTTTGGAGGGTCCTGGTGCTGCTGTTGGCAGGAGTTTATTCTGAGGATGCAGGTTTCATGTGCACGGCCAGTCTGTGAGCCTTTCCTTTCTGCTCTTCCAGAACAATACATGGGAAGTGAATGCTGGAGAGGAAGCAGAGGGTTAGGAAATCCATGGAAACCTGACCGTGCTGGGACTGTGCAGGGGCACTGTGTCCCACCCAGCTGGAGGTGCTGCTGGAGGGGACCACAGGGTGGGCCAGAGGGGGTCCTGCCACAGGCAGGGCGGTGGGAGGGACAGTAGGGACAGGCAGGTATCAGCTGGGGTGGTGTGAGTGTCACTGAGCCTTCACCAGGAGAGACCTGGATTCTACAGGCAGTTTTAACAAAGGGGAAAACACCTATAAATGTTCTTCCCCCAAAAATCTCAGTCACAATGTTATCCAGCCCTGCTCCTTCCTTTTCACGGGGCTCTTTAACCCTTTTTAAAAAGCTCTTGACATTCATGTTCCTAATCTCTGCCATGAAAGGGCCAGAGACCACCCAGGATACGTCTGGGGCTCCCTCACAAAGTACCTTTTGTTGCCCAGAGCTCTCCTGTACTCCCAGCTCTCTCCAGCTGGGCTCAGAGCTCACCTAACCCTTACCTGGATGAAAACAAGAGGCCCCTGGACATTGCCCTCCAATCAGGGAACTGGCTGGAGACTCCCTGGCACATCCCATGGGGTCCCTGCATGGCAGGTTTCCCTTTTCATGGCACCAAGGCTCTGGCCAACAGTGGGCAGCCACTCTCCTCCTGACTCTGGTGCTGGAGCCACCATCCCCAGGGCCTGTCCTGAGCCCTGTGCCAAAAGCAGCAGAGCCACCCTGGGCTCCAGGTTCCCCCACTTCCAGGGCTGTCAGAGCCAGTGCCCATGGGCTGCCTGTAGTATGAAATGGTTTGATTCTGGGGGTGTCACTGTGCAAAGACCCCCATGGCACTGACCAGTGGGATGACAAAAGGTGGGACCTCGACCCTCCTGCCCACAGCCCCATCTCCATCCCTGTTTCCCAGCCCTGCTGGCACACACCCCTCCTCCTCCTCCTCCCACCAGCCTTCCCAGCACCCACGAGCCCCACAGGGTAGGGCAGCCCCAACCCCCAGCCTGTGCCCCCACCCTGGCAGAGGTTTGGTGGAGCTGCACACAATCCCCATGGGTCAGCCTGGAGCTGCACCACGAGTCCCTCCTGCCCCACAGTCACACATGAGGCACCTCAGTCACACAAAGCCAGGGGGCTCTGAGCCAGGGAGACCCTCCTTCCCGGGTCACAGCAGTGCCGAGGCTCCGAAGCTCCCAGTGAGTTTGTCTGCAGAGCACAAAGCTGTTCACCACAAAGAGAGGAATGGGAAAGGAACCAAGGCCCTTTGGCAAATATATCCCTCTGAAAACAACAGTCTGGGGGCAAAATCACGCTGCTGACAGATGAACCCAGGAGCCCAGCAAGGGGACTGTCTTCTTCCCATGACCCCTGCCCGTCCCACAGCAACAATATTCCTGCCCAAAAAACATTGCCATAGCTTACCTGCATCTTTCCTATCTTCTAGAAATGTGAAACTCTGTGAAAAGAAAGAAAAAAAGAACAGAAATAATTTTGTTATAGATTTAATTCTCATACTCAAGGACTGCTACCCCTCATGTCTGGGCTCAGTCCCCCCTCCAGCCTCTCCTCCGCCCGGAGAGAAGCTGGGACCAGAAGTGGTGCTCTGGCTCTGAGGAGAAGCACAGTTCTGGCAAAGGCTTCTCCCCAGGGCATCGGCCCCATTGGTTTTAAAATGCCAGCACCACCCACAACCCTGAGTGCTGGGCAAACACAATGTGCCCAGCACGCACCCACCACCCCGGCTCCAAGGAAAGCCAAGAGCAATTGGATTCACAGCAATGGAGCCTCAGCAGCACTTGGGAGAAGGCAGCAATTTGCAGAGGTGGAGCTGAGGGTCCCCCACTCCCCCATCCTGAGGCAAACCCAGAGCCTGGGACCCCCTGGAGCCCCAGAGCGCTGCCACAGCCCCGTGGACGGGCCGGAGGGGCCGCAGGATCCCTGCAGGAATGCAGAGCGCTGCTGAGCTGGCCTTTCCCACGGACCCCCGGGACCCCTCTTCCTGCCGGGGCAGCAGGGCTGGGAATGACCCAGGAGAGATGGGTTTAACCGTGTCCCTGCTGCCGGGCTTCCCTCAGCAGTGCCTGCCCAAGAGGTGCCATCAGCGGGGCCGGAGACATCGCTGCGACCTCACAGAGAGCCCACATCAGTGGGGGTGGGCACTGTGCTCCTCCAGCTCCTTTGGCATTGCCCAGTCTGTTCCCACACCTTCCTTTTCCCACAAAATCTTCCGCCAGCCACAGCTCCACCTCATTTAACCGGGAAAGCTTTAATTCCACAGAGCCCAGCATGTTTCTCCCTCTTCAAGAAATTCCTCGGCTGTTCATGGTGAACAGAGCAGCTGAGCAACACCAGCACGGAGGGAGAGGGGCCAGACTGAAGCAGAAGCCTCAACCCCACACAAGGCCATCAGTGTGCACCAAGGGCACCCAGGAAGGTGGTGCCCTGGCCAGCGGGGCCACCAGACCCCACGTCGGGCTGAATCCAGTGGTTTACCGGCTGCTTCCAACATCACTGAAGCCCCCAGGCACTGGAGCCAGCATGGGCTGGGCTGGAGGCCTTGGGGTCTGCAGCTGGGCAAGGCAGATGCAGGAGCCAGTGTCCGTCTCTGTGCCACCACGAGTACGATGGCAATGCCAACACACAGCACGCAGGGACAAGCAGGGTTAACGAGGACAGCTGAGCTCTCTGGAGACAGCAGGGACAAGACAGCCACTAATATTACTAATGAATTTCACAAATGTCATTTTTAGACTCAACTATTTTAAGCATTGCCCTGAAAGCCCGGGGGACAGTGTGCATTCCACATCCATTTCACCGCAGCAGATCCACTCGCCCGGCACAGCCTGGTGTACAGCTCTGTCTGCAGAGGGATTTTATGCTTTTCCCAATCTGAAGCTCCCAAAATCCACACTAACCATATTTCTACCATCTTCCCAGCTCACCTCCCACCACACTGCGTGGGCTGGGACACAATAAACCAGTACAGTGATCAGAGGCAGGCAGGGAGATTTGCTCTTTATTAAGGCGACAGATGACGAATTAAAGCCCAATGAAAAATCCCAGATGCCACGAGAGCCGCTGCTGCAGGAAATTAAAACTGGGGGCCCCCGGCCTCGCTGCTCCTTTGTCATGTCGCTCACAGCCACCCTGGCCCTGCGGGTCGGCCAAGGCAGCCGTGCTCCCGCAACGGGAGCAACCCGAGCCTCTGGGTTCGAAGGGGTGTCCCAGCCCAGCCACACCACCCGAGCATGGCAGGACCACCTCGGAGGGCCAAAAGCACACCCAGACACACGCAGCCCCCGAGCCCACCGCCGCTCTCACCGGGCACAGCCCCCGCCCACCCGGGGCTGCTGCTGCGGGACGTGGTGACCCAGTGACGGTGACCCAGTGACGGGCGAGCACAGGGACGGGGACCAGCACACCCACATGCGGCCCAGCCAAAATTAACCTCTCACGTGCACGTGGGGCACGGGCACGACACCCCCCAGAGCAGACGCTGACACCGTGAGCAAACCGAGCGCCGCCGGGGACGCGTCCCCGTCGTCCCTTCCAGAGGCTTCTCCTGAAATTGGAGGGTGCCAGCGGCGGACACCACCCAGCAGCGGTCCCTTACCTTGGCTCTTTTGAAGCAAGACCAGAAAAAATCCAGCAATGGCATGATGGGCGGGCGAAGGGCCGGCAGAGCCCCCCTAGAGCGCGGCGCTGCCCCCGGCGGGGAGGGCCCCCCCCGGCACCCCCATGGCAGCGCCCGCGGCAGCGGAGCCGGGCAGAGCCCAGTGCGGGCAGGAGCGGCCGGCGGGCGGAGGGAGGAGGAGGAGGCAGCGGCGGAGGCGGGCCAGCATTCAAACCCTGCACCGTTATTCAGTTGGTTGTGAACAGGCTTGGACGCGATTGAAATTCCCTGAAGATTGCGAGTTTTAAACAGCTCCAGGCTTTCCTTCCTGCCTGGAACGCACCGCCTGCTCCCATTCCCAGGCAGCGTGAAGGGGCGAGGGGAGAGAGACACTCTGGAATGGGAGAAAGGCACTTGGAGCTGTCAAAGGCACACGTAGGACGCTGAAAAACGGACGGTTCAGGTTGTCACTCCAGTGCTGCCCAAGCTGACTGGCAGCTCCTGGTGCTCTCCCCTTCGAGGGACAAGGGATACCCAGCCGTGGTGTCATCCCTGGATGCCCCCGCCACGGCCTCCCGCGTGCTTAGGTGCTGCTGGCCCCACTGCGGGCACAGGAGGTAGCCAGGCTCCCCTTGGCCACAGCTGGCAGCCAGGCCCACCATGGGCACCCAGGCTCACTGTGCCGAGCACGGCGAGCACCCTCAGCACAGAGCAAGGGCACGCAGGGCCAGCCTGCAGGAGAGACCCCAGCAGAGGGAACAACACAGGGAAAACCACCCCTGGCCATCAAATATGACTGAGCCATTCACTCCAGCTATTCACAGCTCCTTACCTGCCTTCCACAAACATCATTTGTTCACAAAGGCCACAATTTAAGGTCCCTTCACGAGCATTTGTGCCAGCCCTCCGCTCACAGCCCCAGGATTCCTCTTGCAGGCACAGCTCGGAATAAGCAAGGGCTAAGCAAGGGCAAGCGTCTCCAGCGATGCCCAGGCTCAGCCCTGCTCCCACAGGACCCTCGGTGGGTGCCACCCACACTGCACTGGCATCAGGCTCACCCGTGGCATTGCTCCTGCCCACTGCCCATCCCAGGCTGGGGTCAGCTCCACATGCTGCAGGGACGGTGCTGCCCATGCCCAGCCTTGCACCCGTGCAACTCCCTGCAGGCGGGCACAGCTCTGCCATGGCCCTGGCACAGCTCTACCATGGCCCCAGCACAGCTCTGCCATGGCCCCAGCACAGCTCTGCCATGGCACCAGCACAGCTCTGCCATGGCCCCAGCACAGCTCTGCCATGGCCCCAGCACAGCTCTGATGTGGCACCATCACAGCTCTGTCATGGCCCCAGCACAGCTCTGCCATGGCCCTGGCACAGCTCTGCCATGGCCCCATCACAGCTCTGCCATGGCCCCAGCACAGCTCTGCCGTGGCCCTGGCAGCAGGTCACAGGCAGATGAGTCCCAGCACTGGCTCCAGCTGCCTCCTTCCATCTCCCCTCACTCATTCCTCAGTGGGCTCTGGCACCACTCCCAGGCTTGGCACCAGCTGCAGCTCCTCACCCTGTCCCCCGTGTCACTGGTGTTCCTGGGCCAGCTCAGCGGGGCCGGGGGCACTGAAGCACAGTGCAAGCTTTGTATTATCCTTTTCTCTTCCTTTCAAAGCCTGGGGCTGGGAAGGCAGTCTCACCTCTATGGCACGTGTCCCACTGGGGTCACCTTTCCATGCCCACTGCCAGACATCCCCACACATCTCACCAGGCACTGCTGCCAGAGGGCTGAGCTGGCAGGGGCCACCACTGCGGCCAGGACATGGAAGGGCACTGTCACCATGATCCTGGAAAGGCTCCACCATTGTCACTCGGGGCAGCCCCAGGAGGCTGTTCAATGCTTCTGCAGGTTTTGCCCCCAGAGCAGGGCATTTGGGCCTGGGCTGGGGCTGAAGGCACCTCTTACAGGAGGGACTGTCCCTACAGGGAGGGTGGCACTGGGCTGCTCTTCCTGTCAGGGGCTCACCTGTCAACACTGTGCTCTGCTTGGCAGGCAGGATGGGCACCTGCCTGCTCCAGGGAGCACAGGCAGCACATGGGGTAGCAAGAGAGGCATCCGTCCATCCATCCATCCATCCATCCACAAAGTCATCAGGACAGGCTGGTGGAGGTGGCTCTGTCCTGCCTAAACCAGACAAGCCCTTACAGACAGGGGGCCAGCCCCACAGTTTCAACCATGACCCCACCAGGACCCAGAGAAGTGCCTCTGCCAGCCCCCCCTGCCCCCCGACAGCCCCCATGTCACCGCTCACCCGGTGGTGGGTCCTTCTCCCACTTCCTCCAAAAGCCAAAAAAGCCAAGTTAGCACAAATAGAAGCAGTCTGTCTCCTTCCCAGGCCTGGGAGACAAACCACAGCGGCTTCTGCATACTTGAGTAGCCTCTTCCTACCCAGTCATCCCAAAAGCATTCCAGTAATGTTACATCTTGGATCCTTCCTCATTGTGCCAGGACACTATCCTTGGCAGGGGACTGGATCCATGGGGAAGTGGCAGGAACTGTGCACAGCAAATGGGTATTTCTGCCAAGTGGTGCTGGGACACAGACCCCACTGCTGCATTTGGCTCTTCCCAAAATTCCTAATGTACCCACTCCACAGCCAGCTACAGGAAAAGCAAAAGCAATGTCCACTCATTCTGTGTATGTATCTATATGCATGTGAGTACCACTATCACCCTCAGAACCGCGTGAGAACCCATTTTAAACTTGAATTAATTTTAAAAGGTTGATTTTTAAGGAAAACTCCCCCCCGTACACACTCACTAAGAGCTTCCCATGTGGTGAATGCCATCAGCTGTCCCCAGTGCCCGGAGCTGGGATGGTCACTGGGATGCCACCGAGCAGCCCCAGCACTGCCACACGCATCTCACGTTCTCTGAAAGTCAAGGGACAGAGATGGTATTTTGGAGGACAGGTACAGCCTCCCCCCACAACAGATCATTCCCTGGAGGATCCCATGTCCCCGCGGCCGGAGCTATTCCTGTCCAGCGATGAGCTGCTGCTGTCCCGGCTGTTGCACAGTATCAGTGACAGAGGCCGGGCAGTGTCCCCGTCGGCCACAGAACCCGCCGCTGGCACCGCTCCCGGGGCCGGTCCCAGGCTGGACCCGAGGGGTGTCTGCAGGGGTATGAGCGGGGGACACCCCCGGCCGTGGGCACGCGGGGATTTTCCACTCTCCGCTGTGCGCTGGCATTTCCCGAGGTCGGGAAGGGCGCAGCTCCCGCGGAGCCGGCGTTTCCCCATTAGCATAGCGGGAACAGGGACCCTTTTCTTCTCCCGACGACGGGCGCGGGGCGGGGGCTGGCAGTGCTGGGGCTGTGGCACCACGAGGGCGGTGGAGGGACGGGGGAGAACGCGAGAAACCTGCTGCCCAGGGGAGCGGCACCGGGGAGGCGGAGAGAACAAGGGCAGGGCTGAACCCCCCGATGTGCCCCCGGGCAAGGGGCTGCGGGGCTCTGCCCGGGAAAGTCCAGCACACGGAAGCCCCCGGAGCCCCACTGCAGCCCGGGGCCGGGTCCCTGCTCACACCTCGGCACTGGGCTCCAGCCCGAGAGGCCAAATGTCTCTGCGGGATCCCTGCACTGGAGAGGCACCGCCGCGGCCAGAGCACAAGAAGCCAACCGAGAGACACGAATGCCAGAGGGCAGCAGAAGACATTGCCCAGCTCCCATTGTCCCACAGCCACCCCATGCCACCAGTGAGCTCCCTGCCTGCCACCGCTGCTTCTCCCTTAAAACATTCCTCATTTAAAATAACCCCAAAGTAACGCTCCAATCTCCAACAGCAAACAGGTGGGGTGCACTGGGATGGACGCTGCCTGCAGGGAGGGGGCGGGATGCTGCTGGGATGCCCGCGGGCCTCAGGCTGCACTGCAGACGCAGCACTGCGGGAAAGCTTCCCTCCGGGATGGGCAATTAGGCAATTACTTAATCCCCACGTGCCGGCTCCTGCCGCAGAAGGAAGCGCTCGGGTGAGCAGGAGAGCACTCCTGAGAGCTGGGCAGCACCCAGAAGGGCCTTCTGGGGCCAAAGGCATCAACCTCTCCATCCCACAGCACTGAAGCAGCCAGTCGGTCCCACGGCATTCCCTCAGCACGGCCCTTCCAGAGGGCTGGGGCAGCACAGCAGGATGTTGCCTCTCCCGGCGCTGGTGGCACTTGTGTCCTGCTGATGCTTTGCCCTCCAATACCAGTGACACTTTTCCTTAGCCCAGATGTCCACTGGGCTTCCAGAAACAACCTGAGGGCTCCTGGTGCGTCATCCAGGGCTGCAAGAAGCCCCCTACACTCCCTGTCCCGTGGGGGGTCCTGGCACAGGCTGGGTCTGTGCTTTTCCCTCACAGGATGCTCCAGTTTGCAAACACCAGTGAGAGAATTTACAAACACAGATTGATTTAGCACACACACAAAAGCCAAACAAACTTTTCAGCTGACTAGTCCTCACAGACTGGCTGAACACCTCAGTTTTACTGAACAAGAGACAACATCACTGAAAAAAATCAGTTGATGGTTTTGGGGAATTTCTGCTGTGCCAGCTGGGGGGGCTCCTGCCCCCATTCCCTGAGACTTCCACAGGTCTGTAAGCTCAAAGCTGTGAGCTGGAAAGCTTGGGGTGTTCAACAGAGCCCTGGGGATGTGCTTAGTATGGGGGAAGAGCTATTTAAACGCATTTAAAAGAGCATAACTGATAGGGTGACACTTTTGAGATCCTATAGACAAATTACACAAATTATAAATAGACTCAAGTGTATTCTATACGGAAAGAAATTGGGGGTTTTTGAGACCCATATATCCATCTGATTTTAACTCTGGTAATAATAAGCAAGCATCCCAGAGTAAATATCTGTGAGCGTCTACAGAGGCTCCCACACAGGACAGAATTCCAGCAAAAACCTGCTGCTGTGCTCCAGTTCTCACTCAAGCATGTTGAAGAGAAAAAGAAATATAAATCAGGCTGCATTTTTAAGTATAAAAGGGGGCATAAGCAGATCACTCACCAGGCATATTTTCTTCCCCTGGGAATAGCACCGAGCTGCTGGAGCCCGGCTGGGACATTAATCCTGGGACATTAATCCTCTGCCCCCAAGGCAGGCGCCAGAACAGCCCAAGGAATTGCAGCAGTTCTTATTATTAGCAGGAGCAGGAGGCTCCCATGGCCAAACGCCTGGGAGGGCTGACAGCACACGTGTGCTCCCGCACACGCGTGTACAGACACACACACACACCTGGGGGGGCAAGGGTGGTACCTGCCACTGGCACACACTCAGCACCCAAAACACAACCACAGGCAGCAGGGACACCTCCTCCTTGGGCTGCCCCAAGGAAATGCCACGTAATAAACTGCGTTTGAGCTACTTGGGTATTTTTGCACCAAGTTCTGGCGACAGCTGTTGTCTGGGGAGGATCCCAGCCCTAATTCTGGCTGAGGGTTGGAATTAATTCCCAAGACAGAGGAATCCCGTCAGGTGCAGCACTGGCTCCCTGCAAGGGCAGGCCTCTGCAAGCTGAACCCCTGTGGTGAATCCACACCAACCTCCCCTCACTCATGGAGGGATGGGCCATTCATGTACCAAGTTTTCCACACCCAAATCTGGAGGCAAACCCTGTCTACTGCAGCTTCTCGTGCAGAGCTGGGGACACGGCACAGGGACTGACTGGGACACAGGACAGGGACATGGTAGCTCTGCTCTGGGTGCCAACAGTCAAATCCCACAGTGGCTCCAAGCATTCAGCCCTGGAGCAGGAGGTGACAGGGCCCAAGGGTTTCTGCAAGCCCACCAGTGCCCAGTTTGGTTTTCTGGGCTTTGCTGTCCCATTCCAGGACGCTGGGTCTCCAGAGAACTGTCACCATAACACACTGGCACCTCCGTGCTCAGGCACAGACCACCACAGCACAGAGCCGGGGGCCAGGACACCCTCCTGGCTCATCCTCAAGAGCCCAGGGTTGCTGAAACCCCACCAGGGCCAGGCTGATCTTGTGGGCACCCCGAGAGCAGAGCACCCCAAAGCTGAGGGGGCTCAGGGCATGGGCAGACGGGTCCAGTGGGCATAGAGCAGGTGGCAGCAGACACTGAAAACAAACCAGCAGCGGGCACAGCTTCTCTTGGCACCTGTTCAGTCAAAAACCCTGCCCAAGGATGCCCTTTCCTTCAGCCACTGACTGCACGGACAAGGAGAGACACTTCACGCTTGGGGACAACAAGTGCCCGTCCCATGCCCATCCCGTGCCCCTGGCACTGCACCCCAGGGCGTTTCCAGGGCTGGACAGGAGCCATGTGCCTCTCCCAGCCTTCTCTGGGGGTTCCAAGAAAGCTCCAAGAAAAAAGCTTCAGAAAACCCTTTCTGCCAACCCTCACACACACAAAGACTCATTATGTGACAGCGAATTCTTTTCGCCCCCCACGGCTGCAGGGGCTGCCAGGCTTGTCCCAGGGAGGGATCATGCTGCCAGCCCTGTGCCAGGGGCTGAGCTGGAGCCACGTGCTTCCCTGCTCCAAAGGGAACCAAGAGGTAGAAGAGGTTTTTCTGGAACAGATCCTGGCTGCAGGTGGGGTGCAGACTGGTGTCCCCACACCACGTGCTGGGCTGTGCTGTGTTGGACTTCTGCCTCTGCTGCTGGGCAGAATTCCAAAACCCTGAGAAAATAGAGGCAGCAGCCCCATCCCAGCTCTCAGCCCTGTGGGTTTTGCTAAGGGAGGGCTGAGTTACAGGGAGAGGAAGGTTTTAAATCAGTGCCTGGGATAAATAATTGCACTTTCTGTTTATGAGCCTGCGACAGCAACACAAAACACCAGGAAAAGACTTGAAAAGAACCAGAAAACACAATCCCAGTGAAATCCAGCAGTTCTTGCTGAGCTGTAAAATTTACCCTCTGCCTTTTTCTTGTAGAAATCAATGAGCTCATCAGGCTCTGCCTTGCAACAATGGGGATGTGGGAAGCAGGAGAACAGCCATAGGGATGGGGGAAGCACCAGGAGAACGGCTGCAGGGATGGGGCTGCTCCAAAGGCTCCATCAGCCCCCACACGTGGGCACGGCAGAGCCTGGAGTCCTCCACAACCAAATAACAAGGACCAGAGGTCTTGAGGGTGAAGCAGGAGTTTAGGGTAAAGAGAAGATAGAGCAGCCGGTGTCTGCCAGAGCATCAGGACCAGCCAGGCACCTGAAGGGAGCAGGGAGTGGGGCGCAGGTAACAGGCACACACAGTCACTGAGAGAGGCACTTACCAGCTCCCCCGAGGACAGCGAGGAGGCATTAACCTCGTCATTAACCTCGTCATTAACCTCATCTTCATCCCAGTCCAGGGTGTTGTGGTCTCTCTCCAGGTCTGCCCTGAGCAGCCCCTCTGGATCTGTTTTGCCATTCCCGAGCACGTGCCCAGGCTTTGTCTGGGAATGTTCATCAAAGGCCAACAATTCACTGCTGCTGAAAAGTTTATTCTTGCCTGTAGCATCCTCGCCGTGCCCTGCAGGACTCTCTGTGAGGCTGAAAAATCTTGGCCAGTGCCTTCCAGTTCTCCGGGGAAAAGATCCCCACAGGAAGGGCGCAGAGTTGTCATGGATCAACGCAGAGTCAGGTTCATCCTCAGGACTGCACTCGCTGCTCCTTGGACAGAAGAAGCCACAGACACCTGCCTCACCTTCCTCATCTTCAGCTGATGAGGAAAAGTGCAGGGCCAGGAGCTCACCCCACTGGCCTGGAGACACCAGTGGTTTTTCTTGGTGCTCAGCACTCCTTGTGTCCATTGTCCATGGACGGAACCCCCACCGCTGGCAAAGCTGGCAACGCAAACCCACAACTTCTTAGCAAGAACCACCCAGGAGATGACATTTAGTTTGCTTTTCCCATTTTCTTTTCCATCCCATTTGATTAGAAAGGGATGTAATGGCCCTTATTTGAGGAATGTCCATGCTCTCCTCACTGGAACATGTGGACTCACAGCACAGGCTGTTCAGCTCAGCCAGCTGGGTTTGTATTCTTCATTTTAAAATACCAAACTCCTTTTAGCCCTTCAGAGGACCTCATGCTTCACATCATGCTCTTTCCACTGCCAGCAGTGCAGCACTGGGGGAAGAGGAGGGGTTTGGAGGGGGCTCATGTGCATGATTTTAGCCAGGTGCTGTCTGAGGTGTGTCTCAGGGCAGGAGATGCTGCCCCTGGACCCTCGGAGGAGCTGGGGCCGAGCCTTCTCCACAGGCAGGAGGAATTCAGCCAAGACAGGGGATCCCTCCATCTGCTCCCACCCTGGGCATGGCAGCACTGGGGCAGCTCATCCCCCACTGCCACCCCACAGGGACAATGGAGCACTGTGTGGCAGGAGCCCTCCCGCTGTGCCTCGCTGTGCCCAAGGCTCCCACTGATGCTCCCTCACCTCCATCCACAGCACAAACAGCAGCTTCTGAGCCACAGAGGGCTTAGAATGCAGATGTGCCGAGGTACCAGGCACGGGGAGGCCGTGACACCCCAAACAACACTTTGTTCCCTTCCCTTAAACGTGGACAGAGGGACAAGGGTCAGGAAGAGTAACAGGGGTGGAAACAGCGAACCTGCATCAGGAAGTGCCCTTATTGTTTTCTGTTACAACCATGGCTGGGAACAAATCTACAGCAAGCTTTCACTTCTCTCTCTCAGGGACCCCTCCCCTGCAGCACAAGCATTGCCCCCTGACAGCAGAGCAACACAGTGACCTTCGGTCTGTGCCAGCAGCAGCCCCGGGTGTTGGGCTCCCTGTCCCACCTGCCCCCAGCGCCGCTCTCCCGTGTCTGCACCGAGGAACCCCCGTGCTGGGCACACCATGCCCGTCCCACCCCTCACTGCCTGCCACCCCTGTGCCGAGTACCTGCGATGTGGAGACTCAGCAGCCTCCAGCCTGACTTGCAGCTCCCACAGCCATGCCATCGATCCTGCCAGGAAAGCCAAAGGTCGGGGCTCACGGGTTCACCGTGCCAGGGGTCAGTCAACAGCTTCACTGGATGAGTTGCTCCCTGATTTTACTGGGAAAGTCCTTCCTTCCACTGTTACCTGCCCCATTCATTTACCCTAAGTTACAATCCAGCACACAGTATATTTGCCTTAAAAAATTAGCTTGGGGGAAAAAATGCTAAATCCAAGCTTTATCCAAATAAAGTGTAACTACAAACCATGGAGCTGCATCGGGGAACAGCTCTTTTGAGTGGAAGAGTTGCATTTCCAGCCCAGTAAATTGCCTTTTTTTTTAAAAAAAAAATGCCCCCTGTTGAATGAAAGTATCTTCTTGCCTCAAACTGGTAACTCACCGAGCAGGCAGAGAACCCGCAGCAGGGGCCGAGGCTGGCAACACTCAGCTCACCCCCCGTGGCTGCCCGCAAGCCCTGTCCTGGCTGCGGGACCCGCAAACCCCGGCTGTGCATCCCGGAGCAACCCCGATGGAGCCGGAAACCAAGGCGGGGGAAGAACCAAGCTACAAAAGGCGGTCAGGGACGGCGCGGTCCTGCTGCCCTCTTGTGACCATCGGGCCGTGGTGGCCTTCCCCAGCCCGCAGCCCATGCCCGGCACAGGGGCAGCGTGTCCTTGCTGCCACCGTGTCCCTGCTGCCACCAGACCCGGGCCAAGGCTCACCAGCCATGGCTGTGCCATGGGTGTCCCCACTGTCACCCAAGTGACCGTCACCCACTCTGCATCCCCAGTGCAGAGCATGGACACAGTGCTGGCTCTTGCCTCAAATCCCAGTGCAGGACAGGGAAGGAGTTAATTGCCATTGGTTCATTAGCCAGGTCAGGGCTGGGGTTAATTGCCTATCGTTCATTAGCCACTCAGAGATAGGGTTTAATATCCATTCATTCATTCATGAGGCACCATCTTACCAGGTCTCTGTTCCCCCTTCACCCCCACCTCAGTCAGCCCCCGGCACACTGAGCCCTGGCCAGTGCTGCTGGGCACACTCGGGTCCCTGAAGCCACCTGAACCCCAATTCTGGGCCACACCAGCACCACTGCTCCTTCCCCGAGCTGTCTGTGACCAACTGGGAGCACTGGTAAGATCTGAGCCTGAGCAGGGCGACGTCCTGGCTCAGCCCCAGGGGCTCTGGCACACGTGGCCATGTCCTGCTGTCCCTGTCGGGCCAGAGGGACACGAGGGCAGGGACTGGGGAGCTTCCCCCTCCTGCCTCAGCTGGGCCCAGGGAGCTCCCGTGGGACAGGCACAGAGAGCACAGAGCTTCCACCCGCACACCACACTGCCCACGGCACCTTCATCCGCTTGAATTTTCAAATTTTAAAGTTAAAAACAAATTTTCTTTTTATTGGTATTACATAGATCAAAATTAAATACATACAACAACTTCTGCTGATAAACAGTATTAGAAAAATCCTAGTAGGAAAGCAAGCCTGGTTTGTGCATCAAAGAATCAGCTGCTTCTCTGCAGAACAGTTCAAACACTTCATTAAAGGCAACACAGCTGCTTCCCCCTGCTTTTCTTTCCCCCTGGAAAGTACAGCAGTTGTTACCACAGACATTTCCAGCACAAGCTAAACCTCTGTTGTGGTCCCAGGGATCACTCACCTGCACAGCCCTCGGGGAGGGATGGCTGGACACCTGGACAGGACAAGGGACATTCAGGGGGCACTCAGCACCCCGAGGTAACACCAGTAGTTTAAAGCACTACCAGCATTAACTGCAGGCATCTGCAAATATCCAGGCATTTCACTTGCCTGAACTGAAATGTTTTGGTTGTATTTAACGTGCCCGAGTTCCATTGGCTTTGGCATCGCTCACCCACCAAGGGACAAGGTGGTTCTGTCACAGTGGGGGCTCTGCAGGACATCCACGGGTGGCTGAGGAACAAATCCCAGTTTGGGCTTCTTCATTTCCTGACATCACCTAAGACAGTTCCTCTCCAGTCATTCCCACTGGTGCTCCCCACTCCGTCTCTCTGTGCCATTATACTCCACTCACAAAAAGGGCTCCAATAATCATGATACCCGAGTGGAAAGGCCAGGCTACTCCATGGCTCTTCCAGAACTAACTGGAACCAATTATAACATCAACTGGAGCCACGAAAACCCAGAAAGTCTGGTTTCCTTCCCAGCTGCTGCCAGCTCAAACCCACAGAGGTCACACCTCCAGTGACACAGACCCTCCTGGAGATGTCGCAGCTTTAGGAGGCGATGGCTGCCATGCCAAAGGGGGATTGCCATGAGCCAAAAACCAAACCAAAATCACTCCTTCCCCTATAACCAGGTCACGTCTGCCTGTTCTTGCAGATTAAAAACAGTTCTTGACTGAAAAACTCAGTGACCAGCTGAAAAGTAAAGCAAGTTAATGTAAGAACAATTTTATTCTCTTGTATAAGCCAAGAGTGTTGATATAGAACAAATCACTGTGAGACTCAGATCCAAGCCAAAAACAAGGAAAAGGTTGGGATTTTAACTCCCCTGAAAAATCATTTTCCTTCCTTTCAAAATATTTCTGGATCAGTTAAATGTTACTCCAATTATCCTTCAGCTAGAACAGCAGCTCAAGTCACAAGACACTACAGAGACAGAACCCAAGGATTTCTCTGCAAGTGTGGTTGAGTTCTTGTAAAGGAACCCCACTGTAGCCATCAACAGCTTTACTATCCACTTCCCTTGAGTATTTCTTTTCAGCTTCATAAAGCTGAACTAACTTTTAAATTAACAAAAAATTGCACACTTAGAAGGAAAACCACATTCCATACCAGTAATAATTTAATGGAAGCTTAAAAATTCCCCATTTCCATGGCCCCCATGTCGATGAACCCCTATAGCTCCTCTCCAGCCCCTTGGTGCCACAGTGAGGCCCTGTCACACACAGCAGTTCCTTATCCCCAAAGGCAAAAATGCACTTTTAATCTGCAACTTAGCAATTTCCATCCCAACCCCCAGCACTAGCAGTGTTTACAGCACAGACTGCTATTGTACACAGAACTATAAATTAGGAACATTCACACCTCAGCAGGACCCACAGACCTCAGGTTCAGTCTATCTGCACAACTGCAGGAAAAAGGACATTTTACAGCAGCTTTTTCACCCCAGATGTTTTGAAGCTCTCCTCTGGATTGCTGACTGAGAACAATGGACAACAGGAACCATTTCAGCAGTTTCCAAAAGCAGATCCCAGCTCTCATCCCTGTGCCAAAATACACCCAACCATGCCCACCTGTGGTTCTCCAGGTGAGGTACAAAAAGCACCTGCAGGGACTGGAAAAAGAAACCCCCTCCCTCTTACAAAAGTGTTAAGCAAAACAAAAGCCCCACAAAACAGTGTCCAACATCTCAGGGCAAGTACAAGGGAACAAAATGCACATTTGCTCACATTTCTGTTGCTGTCCCTGTAACAACCAAAGGAGCAGTCACACACAGGCAGGCGAGAGCAGAATCCATGTCCTGCTCCACAGCAGCCTCCACCTTCAGCACCATTTACTCTCCTTCCTTCAACCTGTTCTAAAACTTTGGGGCCCAAGCCCTGGTGTGGTTTGTCAGCACCAAACAGCCCGTGCAGCAAAACCTCAATTTACTGCACAGAACCCCTTGTTTCTATCATATATACACACTCTTGGTGCTCTCCAGGGAATTCTCCCTTCCCAAACAGAGAGTGAGAGCTATAAACCAGTTCCAAACCAGTTCTGAGTGTTTCTGCAGGACTCCAAGCTGTCCCCTGTGGTCACAGGGCCACACCTCTCTGAGCCCACACCCCTCACAGACACAGGGCCAGGGTGACACAGTGCTGAAGGCATCAGGCTGGAACCCTCTCCCCTGCACATGAAGGGATGAACACACACAGCACACAGATATGGGCAAAGGCAACTCCCTGCCACCAGCTCCAATTCACTGCCAAGAGACTCAACTGGGTTTTGCTGAACTGCTTCCCAGGAAAGCCCCCAGTCCCACGATGCCCCACGCGCACATCCCACCACTCCAAAGGGAATGAAAGGAGTCAGACACGTCTTTTCCCTCTCCACACATCACAGCAGTGAAGTTCTACAGTTTGATAAGGCATCTTCATCTTCAGTGAGAATCCAAGCACAGGCACGAACTCTGCCAAGTAGTGTGGTCCTGTAACTTCATCTCCCAACAGCTTGGAATTCCAGGATCTCCTGCTCTGTCCTCAGTCCCAGTGGGCACTGTTTATTTAACACCAGTACAGAGCAGGGCTAAATAAACCCCTCAGTAGCTGGACCTCGGTATCTTTCACAAAGAGGGACACACAAACGAGCACTTTTTGCAGCTCTCTGGCTTTATCCCACAACCTGCCTTTTTACAGTATCCCTATATATAAATTAGAAAGAGATAAAGCCAAGGATTCACTGCAGCGTCCATGAAAAACTCCAGTCCGTGTCCCATTCCCTTGGGATGGGGCTCACTGAGGGGTGAAGGTGAGGATCATCCAGCTGATGACGAAGTAGAAGAGGAAGATGGGGTAGACGACGAGCGCCTTGCGGTTGGGGGGCTGGCTGTCGGCCAGGAACGCCGTGGAGGCTGCGGAGACACAACAGTCAGCACAGCCCCACAGGGACAGGGGCTGCACTGCAACTGTGGGGAAAGGGAAACCACAGCAACCCACTGCTCACACAACGGGCTGCAATCACCAAGTACCACTCCCTTTTTCACAGAGAAAGGTAAATCACGGAATCACACAACGGTTTGGGTTGGAAGGGACTTTAAAGCCCCTCCAGTTCCACCACCTTCCACTAGCCCAAGCTGCTCCAAGGACACGAGGAGCAGAGGCAGAGGCTGGACCTGTGCCTGCATGAGGATTGGAAGAATTAGGGTCCAGAAGGCAAGTCCTACAAGGAGCAGTGATGGAGCTGGGGGGGCTCAGCCTGGAGAAAAGGAGACTCAGGGGGGACCTTCTGGCTCTCTGCAACTCCCTGACAGGAGGGGGGGGCAGGAGGGGTCGGGCTCTGCTCCCAGGGAACAAGGGACAGGAGGAGAGGGAACGGCCTCAAGCTGTGCCAGGGAGGGTCAGGTTGGACACCAGGAGGAATTTCCTCATGGAAAGGGTGGTGGGGCATTGGAAGGGGCTGCCCAGGGAGGTGGTGGAGACTCCATCCCTGGAGGTGTCCAAGGAAGGACTGGACTCAGTGCTCTGGGCTGGGGGACAAGGTGGGGATTGGGCACAGGCTGGACTCGATGGGCTGGGAGGGCTTTTCCAAACTCAGTGATCCTGGGATTCTTTCTACAGTAGTACAGCTGCCCAGGAAGCACGTTAGACTACATCACCCACTGGCTCTGCCCAGGGGACTGAACGCAGACCAAGCCCCTGAGCAGAGCACACAGGGCACACGCAGGGCACTCACCCAGGGTGGACCACCCGAACATGGCCACGACCACGATGAGGCGGATGATGAAGCTGATGGTGCCAGCGCCCGCCAGCAGCACCAGCCTGCACACCAGCATGGCCACGGTGAGCGGCAGCACACAGTACCCCAGCACACACAGGCTCTGGAAGAAGGAGCTGCACAGGGACACGGGAACGGGAGAACAGCAGTCAAAGCAGGCAGTGCAGAACTCCACGCACAGGAGGGTGTGAACTGCCACGAACAAACCCACGAACAAACCCACTCACATGGTCCCTCCGAGGAGCTTCGAGTTGAGGGTGATGACCACGGCACCAAACCAGATGATGACAAAGACCTCGGCAAACTGGGGCCCTCCATCGTCCTTGCTGTCTGCAGAACCACCCTGCAGCATCCTGGGGGGAGCAGAGAGAGACAGCTGCTGTGGGGACAGAGAAATCCTGCTGTGGGGACAGAGAAATCCTGCTGTGGGGGCAGAGAAATCCTGCTGTGGGGGCAG
>NW_020884951.1:2363004-2365415 GCF_003945725.1 Corapipo altera
CCTGCTGTGGGGGCAGAGAAATCCTGCTGTGGGGGCAGAGAAATCCTACTGTGGGGGCAGACAGGCAGAGCCATCAGCACTGACTGAGCTTTCCTAAACTGGGGAAGATGGCAGAACAGGATCCCCAAACACTTATCCCCAGTTATGCTGCAGATCAATAGTTTTTCATCTCTTTCCTTATTTTCAGTAGTATCCTCAGTTTTGCACAGGAAAGGAAAATGGTTGTGGCTCAATAGGGGGGATTTCAGCCCATTTGTTTCCCTGTTTTGAGGACTGTGCAAGCATTCAGAAAAGAATAAAGCCATAGACAACAGGTTAAGAGATGGAAATTAAAGTACCAAAGATTTAGTACCTCTCATAGCAGCAGAGCAGTGAGTGATTGAACACATCAACCTTAAAGCAAGCTGGAAATAACTATGGGATGCAGGCACCACAGAGCCTGGGGAAGTGAGCAGGCATGAACTGGAATATTTAAATTACACCTCTCCTTCTGCTAAAGCTTTCCCACCACATTACTAACTGATTTCTGTACTCTGAGTACACAGGTGTGCCTCAGTTACTTACAGACCTCATCAACATTTCCCTCCCACCAGGCAGATCTGACCCCCCAAACTCCTGGGAGCCACCATCTCCTCCTATCCCTGATCCCTGGACCAGCCTCCCTTCTCCCACCGCTCTCAGGACACGCAGCCCTGCAGCTCCCACACCAGGGGCCTGGCTGCAGCTGGGGGCAAAGGCATCAAACACAGCTGAATGAGGAAACGTGCCTGGGACACCTTCAGGAAAACCACTCCTAGGACAGGGACCAGGAAGTGCTCACCCTTAAATCCTAAATTTAAGGACGAGAGGTGCTAATAAGCTTGAAGTGTCACAAACATATTTTATAAGATAATCCAACCAGGCAGTGCTTGTACAAGGCAGAGAGGGATCAGATGAGCTTGATCTCAACACATTAATCCATTTTGAACATTTCATTTCCCAGATGCACAAGAGCACAAAACTCCAGATCCCCCAGCAATACTCACAGAGCCAGGGAGACACACAGCACCAATGGGCCCCACAGATCCCCTGCAGGGAGAGGGAAAACACATCACAAATGTCACAGAACCATCTCAGTTCCATTCTCTTGGGAGTGACAAAGCCCTTTCCCAACTCCCAAGGTGCCATTTTCCACACCCCACTGCCCTACAATTTCCTTATTCAGCACCTTACACCATATTCTGTAACAAAATTCATTCAAAGCCCATCTGCTGCTAAAGCTCCCAGTTGTACCCCCAGCCCAGAGCCCTGGGGACACCGTGAGTGTCCCAGGTGCTGCTCAGCCCGGGGTGTCCCCCACTGCTGCTCCCTGTCCCCCTGGCACGTACAGTCCCTGAGGAGTGCGCTGCTCTTCCGGGGGTACATCACATGGACAAACTTCTTCCCAACGGCCTTCAGGTCCCTCATCTGAAACAGACACAGAACACCCCAATTTCCCCCTGCACAAAAATTACAGTTCCTAGTAAAGCAGACAGACAGAAGTAAAGGAGCAATGACGGTAACTCGGGAGAAGATCCAACCCAAACAGTTCTGTAGCATCCTCTGAGACAGACACTGCCTATTTTCCCTGTGTTCCTTAAGAACCACAATATTATATCCTTTAATAACACCAGAAGAAGAACAACAATATTTGCTCCTCTAAAAAAAGAAAAGAAATGAAGTATCCCATCAGTCAGGAGAGTTTTCCCCAAGCTCCCTCTGAGGCCTCTGCCCTTGCACTGATTTCAGGATCACAGAGAAACTCTGGGGCCTCAATTCAGACACTTTTGACCCATAGGATTTTGTTTTACATGACGAGTTGTAAAACTTACACTGAAGTACAGGTCAAGCAGAGCTGTGCACAAACACAGTTTCTGCACAACAGCTGCCAAAGACTCTGGAAAACCCAAGTTTTACCCCAACCAGAGGTTCAGACTCACAATTGTGTCCCTGACAGGCTCGTCCAACGTGGAGTAATCCTCATCAGGAGAGTGAGATCCCACGGGGACAGTGATCTCCCCTTCCACTGGAATGTCCTGGGATATGGACACATCCGCCAGACCTGGGAACTGAACGGATTTCAGCCTTCAGGAGGGAACACAAACCAGCTCACGTGCACCTCCGATGGGCTGGGGATGGACACAGCTGCTCAGGTAACAAAAGGCCTCCAGACTCCGCTCCGCCCGCGCTGACCGACAGCCGGGCCCCGGGAGGGGAGGGCGGGGGGCCGAGCGCCCGCGGACACCCCCAGGCCCCCCGTTCCCCCCGAGTCCCCCCGTACTCCCCTCGTCTCCCCTGACCCCCGTCTCCCCTGTCCCCTTGTCCCCCCGTTCCCCGCTCACCAGGGTCCCCCCGGCCCCGCTCCCCTCCGCCGCCGCCATCTTGGCTGCCCC
>NW_020884951.1:2365425-2366173 GCF_003945725.1 Corapipo altera
GACCGGACCGGATTCTACGGACCGGACTGCCCGGAGTGACCGGACCGCCTCGTGCGGCCCGGCCCCGGTGCCCCGGGCGGCACATCCCGGACTACACGTCCCGGCGGCGGCGCGGCCGGAAGCGGGGCCCGGGCGGGGGTCCCTCGGCCCGGCCCCGCTGCAGCGGCAGCAGCGGCAGCAGCGGCGGGGCGGGGCCGGGGCGGGGCCCGCGGGATGTCGGCGGTGCGGGGCGGCGGTGCTGGCGCTGGTGCTGGTGCTGGTGTTGGTGCCGGTGCTGGTGTTGGTGCCGGTGCTGGTGCTGGTGCCGCTGGTGGTGTTGGTGCCGGTGCCGGTGCTGGTGCCGGCGCTGGCGGCGGCGCTCCCGGTGCCCGTGCCCGTCGGTAGCCGCAGCCCGGCGGAGCCGCCCCCGGCCCGCGGCCATGG
Source organism: Corapipo altera (assembly GCF_003945725.1). Classification (NCBI taxonomy): domain Eukaryota; kingdom Metazoa; phylum Chordata; class Aves; order Passeriformes; family Pipridae; genus Corapipo; species Corapipo altera. The sequence continues at coordinate 2,365,849 of NW_020884951.1, forward strand.
GGCACCCGCCGCTGGAGTTCAGCGACTGCTACCTGGACAGCCCCGACTTCCGAGAGCGCCTCAAGTGCTACGAGCAGGAGCTGGAGCGGACCAACAAGTTCATCAAGGAGGTGATCAAGGACGGCAACGCGCTCATCGCCGCCATCCGCGGTGAGCGGGCCGGGCGGGCCGGGCGGGGGTCCCTCCTCTCCCCCTCGCCAGCCGCGTCTCCGGGAGGCGCCTCGGCCCCGCCCCGCGCTGGGCATCGCCCGGGCACGGCGGGACCCCCGGGCGGCAGCCACCGCCCCCGCCACCCCGGGGCTGGCCCTGGCCCTGTCCTTATCCC
>NW_020884951.1:2366183-2396909 GCF_003945725.1 Corapipo altera
GGGCTGGCCCTGGCCCTGTCCTTATCCCCATCCCTGTCCCCGCACCGCCCCCGCCACCCCGGGCTGGCCCTGGCCCTGTCCTTATCCCCATCCCTGTCCCCGCACCGCCCCCGCCACCCCGGGGCCACCCGGAGCTGTCCCCGCGCGGGGCCAGGTCGGACCCACCATCCATCCCCGCTGGGCTGGCACCAGCTGCGGCACCGCCGAGCTCTCCCAGGCACCTCCTCGTTTAAGGACAGCAATCCCTGTTGGCGGAGGGTGCTCCGTTATTTTGCGTCACCCAAGTGGTTGGAGCGTGGTGGGCCATCGTGGGTCATCTCGTCACCCCCTGCTTCCCTGGGGGCACTGGGAGGATGAGAGGGGCCCTCCAGATCCCTCCTGTAGTCCTTCTTTTGTTGGTGGTGTTTTGTCATTGTTCATGTCAGGATGAGAATTTTTCCCAATGAAAGGTCGGTTTCAGTGTTGACTTTGAGGGAGTTGCCCGTTCAGAAGTGCTGACAGATCACCAGAGCACCCGGCCAGGTTGTGTCACCTGAAACCACCAGGACCCACGTGTTTGACACGTTTCTGACCCGTCCAACTGCTCTGAATTGTTTTCCCTTCCCAGAGCTGTAGCTACGCCTTCATATACACCTTCCCTGTGTCGTCTCCCACATCTCCTTGGACTCAATGATCTTAAAGGTCTTTTCCAATCCAAGTGATTCCATGATTCTCTGCTGAAATAAATGCACTAGAACCAGCCCAGGCCAGCAGAGCAGCCAAGGGGGCAGTGAAGGCAGACACAATCCGTGCTGGTCACACACGGTTTTCCTGCCAGCTGGTTGCTTTCAGTTGGTGTTAATAGGTTTAGCTGCTGCCCTTTTGTTCAGAATAATTCAGAGCTTCCTTGTTATCGAGGCCATGGCTGGAATAGCCCATGTTTGCCCATCTGGAAGCAGCAGAGACAAAAGCTGGTGTGACTGAAACTGCCAATGTCACAGGGCTGTGAGACCTAATGTGAGCTACAAAAACACAAATCTCTGCTCAGTCCAGGGCAAAAAAAAACCCCAAAATAGAAATGAGAGGGATTTTAACAAACCTGCTGGTTAATGGAAATGCTCTTCTTTTCCTTCATCAGTCTGCTCAGAACTGTTTCCCTTTTTAGTCTTTGTGGTGTGCAGGGATGTGCAGGGGTTTTGCTGGCTCAGCAGACCCGGCCCAGGGAGACTGACCGAGGAGGAAGGGGAGAAGTAGAAGGAAGCTGATCACACCCAGAGATCATAGAGGTCCCTTCCCACCCAAAACATCCTGCTCAAACCTGGCTTTTGTTTTCCATCTGCCAAGTAATCCGGACAAAGTGACTGTGGCACTTCTTGGAGTTCGGCAGGACCTTGGGTTCCCCTGGGTGAGCCGAGGGTTTTGGGCTGTCTGTGGTGTGAGGAGCTCAGTGTTTTTTGTTCCTTCCTGGGCTGCTAGCACGGCTCTTGCTGGCAGTGTCCAGCCAGGTCAGGCTGTCTCAGCCGACCTGCTGGGTACCAAAATACAGGGGGTGTTCAGCAGGGTCTCTAGAGGATGACAAGGACAAACCCGCTGGGCATCACTGTCGGCAACATGAGCTGGGCATCCGGCATCTAGTCAGGGCCATTTCGGTGACTTCTGTTTGAGATTTTTGGGTGTGGTTTGACTTTTGTTTAGCCCTTTTACTGGTAGATTAATTTGCCATAATCCCATTTGTAGCTAATTAATATGTGAACTCAAATGGAAATGTTTTAAACAAGTCATTCAAGTAACGTGGAATTATAAACACGGAGTATTAAAAGCGTGCAGGGTGTGTGTGTGGCTGGTGGGTGCTGTGGTGTTTGATGGATTGGTTGTTTCCCAAATGCACGTGCTCCCATTCCCCAGTTTGCCTGCAGTGCTGGGCAGTGAGTCACTGCCAGCAGGACCCAGCTGGGACACGCTGGGGCTGCAGCTTGGGACAGCCACGGCTGTGCTCCAGACCTGTCTCCTGGGGTTTATGCCCAGCAGTCTTGAGGCTTGCAGTGACCCAGGCCCTTCCTCAGAGCAGAATTCCTGTTGATCTGGATGAAGTGTTTTTTAATCCCCTTCCCCAAGTGACTCCCTTACATGTGGTGCCGGCACCCGGCGCTTTCTCCAGGAGACAAATAAAGGCTCAGGGGACCTTAATAAAGGCGGGGGGACCCTGCTTGTGGGTGCCCACCCACTATCTGGGACAGGAGAGGTGAGTCCCCCCTTACCCCTTACATGGGATGTGCCATGACATGAAGATCTCCAGGGATTGTCCCTGCCAATGAGTCCCATCCATTGGCACAGCTCCAGAGCATTTCTCCTGCCGGCATCGAGCTGAAACTGCCTCCTCTGAGCTCCCAGGTGGGGACACAAGAGCAGCAGGACCCTCAGTGGTGGCACCTGGACCTGGTGCAGAAATTCATCAGCTTTAGAGCCCGCTGCTCTGCCGGAGTCTGCTGACTTCAGCTTCCTGAACATTTCTGATGAAAAGCTGCACTTCCCTTCCTGTCCCCATCCGAGGCCGACCCGTGGCTGGGCCGTGGGTAAGTGCTTTCCCAGGCAGCAGGGCTTCCCTGCCTCTTACTCCTGCTGTGCCTGGCGCAGCTGTCCAGGGGCCAGCACTGGGAGCCATCCCTGGGAAGCTCTGCCTGTTGTGACCGTGTGGGGCAGAGGCTCCGTGTGCCTCTGTTCCTGTGCAGGGCAGGTGGTGGTGGAGGGCTGTTACCGAATGAGGGAGGCACTCTGGGGGCTTTAACTCCTTTGGCCTTTCATGGATTAAGAGAAACCGGTTCCACCCCCCACCCAACTGATGGGTGGAACAAATAAAATCCAGGGGTGAAGCCCTCCCAGGGCTCTGCATCCCCCACATCCTGGTGAGGGTCCTTCTGCAGTTACAGCCCCACCAGTGCTGCCTTTGAGTGGGGTATTTTCTCTTGCTGACTGACACCCCCCAACAGTTGAATACAGTCTCAACTATATGTGGGACACCATAAGGGACAAAGTATAAGGTTGTACCAAGTGAGAAATTAAACTCACTAAAGCAGAGAATAATATTGTTCCTTTGTAACAATCTTGGGCGTGAAAGCCAGTGATAGAAACTAAGTTACTTTGAGCTAGAAATGTGAGTTATTTTTGTTGTAAAGTTGGCTGAATCCCTTCTTTTTCATGCCAGGAGTACAGAGAGTTGCTGGCAGTCCTGTATGTTGCACTGGCAGTACTGAGGCCACCGTGGCCTGGCCCTGGTCAGGGAGGGAGAAGGACTGGGAGGTGTCCATCTCCTCGGGCTGGTGCCTGTCCCCTCAGGCTGGCCAGGGCCAGGGCCTGATGTGGGCACTGGAGATTCAGCCCTGGCAGCAGCCCTGGGCCACCGTGGCCAGCACTAGTGTGACAGAGAAGCCTCACTCAGGCCACACGCTCGAGGCCATAAGGGACGCCAGAAGCTGTGACTGTAAGAACAGCTGCTTTACAGCAGTTTCTTTCTGTGGTTTTTTTAATCTCTCCTGCTCACTGAACTCTGTCGTGTGTGTGGTAGTGCAAACCCATTTATTTCCCCTGTTCTTTGATCTGCTCTCCCAATTAAATATCAAATGGAATTGCAGAAATGTCAGGTTGAGGCTTTTCTCATTAATATCTGAGTACTGTCATGGTGAAAATTGTCCTTTGAAGCTGGAGGAGCTCTGAGTTCTCATGCAAATGTTGTGTATGTGGTTCTGCACTTGATTTCTGTCCTGTGTGAAGCTCTGCAGTGTGCCTGGGATGTGCCTGTCAGTACTCAGTCTCCCCAGGCGGTGCAAGCACTTTATCCTGAAGGATAACATGATAAAGGTATATTTAGGGACTGGATGGGCTTTTCCCCAAGAATGGAATTGTATGGGGGACCCAGGGAAGGTGCCACCACCATCTTTGTCCCTGCAGGTCCCTGCAGTGCTGTGTGTGGGAACTGGCTTGTCCCCTTAGGGAACCCCATGTCCCCCAGCACAGCAGACCCGTTCTGGACAGGTTTCTGTGCTGTTGTTGGATGTGGTGCCTGAGGGTTTAATGCTGTGAAGCGTGGGAAGCAGCATGGCATTGGAACAGGTTATTTTAATGGGATTGAAGCTGCTCAGAGAAGCCTGTCTGCCTGGTTCTCCAGAAACCCATGTCCTGGTTCATGGGAAGGCTGTAGGGACAACATCTGGAATCTGTTCTTGCGGTACATTACAGCCAGATCCTGGGTTCTGTGTCTGAACAACCCTAAAGTTCCTCTGGAAAAGGGGGAAGAGGAAGGAGTCTGTCCCACCCAGGAGAGGCTGCAGCTCTCCAGGCAAACATTAGCTCTGCTGGGAGGGCACAGCTTGGCATCCAGGTACCACAGTAACAGTATCCTGACCCACAAAGACAGCTTAGCCCTGAGGCAGCATCTGGCACATGGGTGAGGATGTACACAGAGCTGGGCCATGGTGATGCTCAGGGGCCTCTGCCAGAGCCCTCTGCCTCACGTGGGGATGCCCAGGGCCCTCTGCCTCATGGAAGCCACCGTTACACTCCCAGTGTGACCAGGACATTCTGAGCCCCAGCAAGGCTGGTGTGAGCAGTGTCTCTGATGCCACTGCTCAGGTGGGTGTGTAGAGATTGCCTGTGTGCCCAAGGAATGCAGCTGCTGCTGGACAGACCTGGCCTTTTAAAATTTAGTCTGTCCTCTTGGCTCTCCTCTGGCTGTATCCGTGTTCTCCTGATGCTGTGCCCCAGGAAATCAGTGCCCAAGCCATGACAGAATGGATGCAGGATCAGACCCTGTTCTGGCAACCAGACTTTAGGAACAAAAACTGTCCCTGGCTGGGTACAATCCACTGAACAAGGTCTCAGAGATCTCAGCTTGGCCACCCTGCCACCCCTGCATTTGGAGGTGGCGTCGGTTGTTCCATGGGCTCAGCAGGAGCCTCAGCCCGGAGCTGCAGGCAGAGCCAGGGCCCCGCACTGCCTGGAGTGGGGCTGAGTCCAGCAGGGTCTCGTCAGTCCCCTGCCAGGGATGGGCACTGGGGGCAGCACCTCAGAGGAGCCACAGACAGGCATCTGTGGGCTGTTCCCTGGTGCTTTCCCACTGACCTCGTTCCACTGTGGACCCATTTTTCCACCCATGTTGGTTGCACTGGGAGGTGCTGCCTTGGGCTGACCCCAGGAGGGGACAGCTGCTGCTGCAGGGACACCTTCCCTATTTCCTCCCGGAGCACATCCCACTGGAGCAGCTGTGTCTGGACCTGAGTGGAGGGAAAATGACTTGCTGGAAAATACATCACTCTCCTCCAGCAATAATGCATTCTCCTTGTGAAGTGTCTCCTGACTTCTCTGGTCTAGTTATCTGAAGAGACATCAGACCTAAATCCTGCCTAAAAACAATCAATGGCTGTAGGGTGGTTTTGTGTGCACTTAGACACCTCCTAGACCCAAACCAATTGCACTGCATAAGTGAAGGACATAGAGGATGTGCCAGTTTAGCGGGATACTCTGCAAAAGGGAAGATGCAGTAACAGTGAAACGTCTTCGTGAGGGTTTGGGGACCTGTGTGCTCTGAGTGTCTCTGTGCTGTAGCACTCAGGTTGTGAGTTGCACCATCCTATGGCACAGGAGATAGCAAGAGCACCTGGGAGCTGCTCACACAGAGCCCCTGGGAGGCTTTGAGTGGATCAACTGTGTGATTCCTTCCACTGGGAAGAAATACATCACCTTTTTCCCTCAGTGGGCTGATGTCCTTTAAGGGGAGTGGGAGTTCAAATCCCAGTCTCCTGCAGCAGCTCCTAAGTGATGCTCATCTTGTAAAGAAAGGTCTCTGTGTTTGTACCTCATCCCAGTGGGGCTTCAGCTCTCCCAGAGACGCTGTGTGGGTGTCCTCAGCACAGGGCAGTCTCTGCAGCCAATGAAGCCGCTCACGCTCCTGGGCTGCAGGCTCTGAGTGCAGGATCTGGGGCCCCAGTTAGTGCAAATCTAAACCAGACATGCTTTAACCATAGACTAAAACACAATAGCAGAAAAAAGAACAAAAACCCTCCCAAAAGCCATCAGAGCCAAATCTTCAGTGCAGGCAAGAGAGATGAGGCGCAGGCACAGGATCCGCCAGACCCAGCTGCGAGGCAGCTCCCACTCCTTGTTTGGGGGCTCAGGGATGTGTTTGTTGGGTTTTGCTCCCACTGGAGCAGCTCTCTTGCCCTGCACGTTGCGGCGTTTGGTTGCCAGTGGCTGATGGTGCAGGGCAGCCGGGCTGTGCGGTGATGGCCCCGTGTGAGCTGGGCTGGGCTGGGCTCTGTGTCCCCTCCCTGCTCCAGTCATGGGGTCCCCAGCCTCCCCCCTGGGAACCACTGGCTTCTGCTGGTTACAGCTGCTCCACCCATGTCCAGGGGTGCCCAGGGCTTGGTTTGCTGTAGGAAGCCCAGGGCAGGATTATGGGCTGAAGTGGCCCCTCGCCAGCCGTGGCTGTGGCAGCACCACACCAGCCCTGTCCCTGCCAGCTTGGGGGCTGGTGAGTGGGCTCAGGACCAGCCCTGGTCCAGGTCAAAACAAGCTAAAGTGCAGTATTTTGTGATGGCTTTTTCCAGCCCTGATACACTTCCCAAGAACTCACCTGCGTACAGCCAGGGCAAGAGGTAAAGTCATTTTCATGTGTTTAGGGATGTTTTTTCTTGTGCTGCATATGAGGCATACAGGGAGCTTTTCATCCATCTTCTGCTGCCTTTCCTGGCTCCTTCCCTGGGAGGATGTGGGTGTTATCCATGTTCTGTGTGTGTCTGACAGCCCACAGCTCGCAGCAACACTGCTGCTGACCTAAGAGTTTCCTCTTGAGTCACCGTGTGAAGACTCAGCTTTTCTGGCTTTTTCCTTGAGAAATTGTTGGAATATTTTATTTCCTAATGCACTTGGTAGCACACTGGTAACTACAGATGTGGTGTCCTTCACTGGCCCCCAGGCTTTTCACGGGTGGCTTCTGTCCTGCTGGGAGCCAGCCCGGCTCCGTGGAGCGGCAGCGGTGGCCCTGCTCCGTTGTGCTGGACACCTCCTGAGGCACAGTCCTGGCAGGAGCACAAAGGTTTGGAGAACTGTGGGTTCATAGAACAAAAGGCCAAACTCTGGCAAACAACCAGTGCCATTTGCAGGTGCTGAACACCAAAATGCAGCTGCTTTGGAACTGCTGGAGGAGTTCAGCAGGCAGCAGTTACATTTTCTTAATCGGCATTAAATGAATCTTTCAAACAAATAGACCTTCTGTTCTGATAAGTGTGAATGTGAAAGTTTTTGGAAACTTGTCAGGTTTGTTCTGGTGATGGTGGAGTTTCCACCTTGGCCTGTGTCCTGCCTCACAGCCTCCTCACGGCCGCCGGCCGAGCTGCTCCGTCGGGAGCGGCGATCCCAGGCCGTGCTGGCTGTTCCCTCTGGGGCACCTTTGAACGCAGCCTCTGTGCCCAGTGTCCTTTCTTGGCACCGAATTTTCTGCACAGGTGAACATGTGGTCATGAGTCGTTCAAGTGATGATAAGAGCAGAGGAATAGCCTGAGATAAAGTTTATAAGTACAAGTACAGCCCAGAATTCAGTTGCTCTCTTAGTCTGATCTCTCTCCTTTTTATCCCGTTCCCCCAGCCAAGCCTCATTCTGAAGAGCTGAGCCTGGAGATTTTTAAAACAAGAGTAAATTTATTAATCTTACTAAACCTTGTAGCTGTGAAAATGGAGAGCAAGGAACATGACCTGTTCCTGTGCCATCACAGGATGAACTGGGGCCTTGCAGGGCATCGGGAGACCCTCTGTGTTGGGGGCACCTAGCTGGACCTCCAAGTCCTCGTGTCAGAGCCCCCCAAGGGTGCTCTGCAGGGTGGGTGGGTGGGTATCCCAGTGCCAGTCAGGTTGACGGTGCCCAGGGGTCTCCTGGGAGGTGCCAGCTGTCTCCCAGCCTGGGACAGGAGGGATGCACATCCCTCCTCGTGCTGAACGGCTCCGGATCGCTCGCACGCCGCTGGCAATCCCTCCCTGGCTCAGAGTGTGACTCAGCTGAGCCCCTGCCCGCCCCGCTGCACCCTTATCGAGGGAAACTCTGAAATCATCTCCGTGCTCCGAGCGAGCCCGGCGCCCTGGCCCCTGCCTGGGAAGGGAGACTGCAGGGAGATGAATATGAGGGCTCTGCAGATCATGAGATGTCTCTGTGGGGGCTGCTCATGCTCTACCCCAGATAAGAGTCTGTTGTTTTCGTATTTGTTTTCCCTGTGTCCGTCCTGCCTGTGCAGCGGGGAGCCGCGGCTCTTGGAGCACACCCTCTCCTGCCGCTCACGCCAGAGCTCTGTGCCAAGGGCCCGCTCGGCTGCTCTCGGAGCTCCGGGTGGCCTGGAGTGCTGCAGGGATCTGTGCAGCTCTGCCCTGGCCTTCCTGACCAGCCTCTTGGCAAGAGGTCTCCCGATGCTCCCGGGAGGGGGGCTGTGCTCCTCCCTGACAGCTCGCTCCATCCGAGGGAGGGAAAAGTCCATTTGCTTTCCATGGCTCAACTTTGTGTATTTTTAGTTTTTGAAGAGTCTGTCCATTATTCCCCAGCTCTAGGCCCTGCCCCCAGTCTGGGGAAGGCAGTGACTGGCCTCTGTGGGACTGTGATGTAAACAGGTATATAAATAGGTGCAGCAGGCAGTGCCACCTGCCAGCCTCACCCTGATTCCAACTGACCACCTTGGCTTCCTGCCCAGCCCTGCAGTGGCACCCGGCTGCCACAGACACAGCTCACCTGGCACCACCCTCCCCACAACTCACCTGGCACTGCCATCCTCACAACTCACCTGGCACTGCCATCCTCACAGCTCACCTGGCACTGCCATCCCGGCTCACCAGGCAATGCCATCCCTGTCCCTGCTGCAGGGGCAGGTGTCCAGCAGCCTCTGCCTTGGGAACTGGCAGGAAAGCAGCCATGTGCTGCCGCCCTTGGAGCCTCCCGTGAGGGGTTTGGGAGCTGCTGACTGCCCAGCACAGGAACACCAGTACCACCTCTGTCAGCAGTACCAGTGCCCCTGGAGCTGGGCAGTGTCCCCGTGCTGTGGCCCTCCCTCCTTTGCCAGGTTCAGCACACTACAGGGCAGTGCTAAGCAATTCCCTGCTGTAGTGACAGTTGGATTTGGACAGCAGGTGGTGAAATTCTTGCAGGTGTCACAGCACCAGCCCTGCAGCTGGGCTTCAGTCCCTGGTGGACCAAAGGGCTGCAATGGTGTTTCCTCCTTGGTGACTCTTCTCTGCCTCTGCAACTCTGGGAGCATTTGCTCAAAAAGTAGTTGCATTATTTCTTAATGCACATTTCACCGCTTTTGCCGATTTCTAAGGCCATCATCTTTTCTTAATCTCCATTTCAGTTGCCCACGTGTTCTGGGCTGGCTGCCCTGTGTCTCTTTCCAGCTTTGCTGAAGCAACTGCTCCAGCTTTGCAGAGCTGCAAGGTCAGTTTAAAAGGCCACAAAAATGCCAAAGGTGAAAAACTGTCCTTTGAGGAATTTGGGCTTCCAAAGTGCGGTTTTACCCCTGGCTCGTCCCAAGGAGCACTAAGGGAAGCACTGGTGCCTGCAGGAATTTTGCTGTGCAGCTGCACATGGGCAGAGTGGATGTCGTGGCTGTGCTGGGCCAGGCAGGGCCCTGTGCTGCCCTCAGGTTTCAGAAGCAAAAATCATAAAAGAAAAATGAGTCTGACACATGGTCCTTTATAAAAACATTAAAAATAGGGCCCCAAGTGCCACTCTCCAGGAAACTGGTACAATCCGGTGAGTGTCACTGTTAGAATGGTGTGTTCCATGTCTTTGCTTTAAAATTGGTTCTGCCACGTGAGTCTCTTCCTGATCAATGGATCTGTCACTGTGGAGGTCTCAGGAAAAAGACACTGGATAATTAGTGATCACTTAATCCAGTGGAGGGGAAGAATACACCCTTGTCCCCAGAACCTGTATCCCAGATCACTCACTCCCAGTTTTCTCCAAAACAGACCAATATACCCCAAAACTTTGTTGTCCTTCCAGCCTTGCTTGGTTGCTTTGTGTTTTGCTTGGGTTTTTGGGCTGATATGTTGCCAAACTTCCAAGTTGTTGGTGAGGAGACCCGTGGTCTCCTTCTGTTCCAGGCAGCCAGGAAAGCCCCTCTCTGTGTTTAACTGCCTTGGGCTTCAGTGCAGCCTCGTAACCCTTGCCAGCTCTTCTGGAGTGTGGCAGGTTTGGCACAGCCGGTTTCCACAGGCAGTGAGAGAGATAAGGCAGGCATGAGAAGTATATGATAAGTGTGAACCATTGCTGTGCCGGTCCTTGGGTTTTTAATTAAAGAGTAAGTAAGAAAATAAGCCTGTCAAGCAAGTTCGGGAATTTCCCACAAGGCTGCCTGGGCAAGGAGGAGAACTTGTGAGAATACGAGATGAAGTTTAGGACAGGAAACAGAAACTGGGTGGAGGGAGAGTGGGAGAGGATATGTGAATGGAGGTGGTGATCCAGAGAGCAGAGAACCAGCTTGCAGAGCAAAAGGTGACTGTGTAGGGAGAGGTACTGAAAATTGTCTTTGTACTGGGAGTACAGCCTTGCTCTTCTCCCTGGAGTAGACAGGGAAGCAGCAGCTTATGAATGACTTGGTCAGTGAAGCCCTGATTAGGAGAGGTAAATGTGTGACAGTGTGAGACATTCAGTAAATTCCTTTGCAAGAGATTTGTAAAGCACAGCTAAATATAGCAAGCTATTTTTAGCAGTTCATGCTAGCCACTTACTCCTGGCAAGTGGAAAACCCGTGTCAGTGTGGGGAAAATGGCCTTTGTCCAACGTGTCAGGATTTCTGAGTCCCCACAGAGCCCTCGGGGGCACTTGCGGACAACTTGCCCTGGGTCACTGCCAGGCACTGCCTGTCCTGGGCCGCTCTGTAACTCCCTGATGGTGAGCATCTCTCCTCTGTGCAGCAGCAGGAGGGCCTGATTCCTCCTCGGATGCTGGTGTGGATTTGGGACTACCTAGAAGGCCATCTGGGAAGTTATTTTTTCCTCATCTGAGAAAATCAGCATGTTTTTGTGTTTGAGCAGCTGTGGAGTATTTGGGAGTGTTCTGTGAGTCAGGGCTCGTCACTGCTGATCCTGAGGGTACATCCGGCTCGGCTGGGGGAGCTCATGGCTTTCGGAGCTGAGGTATTTTGGTGGGACACAGACTGGGGTTTTCATGCAGTTAGTACACACAGTGCAAATCCAACAGCTCCGAGCAGACTCCAGCCCCTTGACCAAACACTTTGTGTGTCAGCTCCTGAGGCTCTGCTGAAAGGACAGAGAATCCCTGGGAAGCAGCAGGTCAGGTACTGAGCCCAGAACATCATCTGTGAGGCGGCAGCGGGGATCAGCTCCATCTCCATGATGTAGTTCCCTGGGGAATTCTTTGGTGGGAGTTGGTAACAATGAACACATTGTTTTCCCCTCAGGGATCACAGCCCTCTCTCTGCATGCTGGGGAAAACTGGCATTTCTCATGTTGTGCATGTGCTGTGCATGCACTCCATGGGGGAGGAGGAAATGGTCCATAGGGACCACTGGAAGGAAATGTAGGTGTGTCCTCAGCTGCTGTGTGTCAGGGTCTTGCAACATTTCCCTGACAAAAATGGATTTCCAGAGTTCAGATCTAACCTGAAAATTTATCCTTGTCTTAAATGCTCTTATTTAAGGACAGAATGAACTTTTATTGTCTTTTGTTTGCTTATTTGTAAGTGTATGGCTGGGTTAAACAGTTCTGTTTTCAAGCTGGAGAAGAAGAAAGCAAAATAAATGCAAAGATGGAGCTCCTGCTTACATCTGCTCTGGTTATTTGGACTGGCATGGCTCAAACCTGGTTTGGATTTTCCTTTTTGATTCCTTATGGGACTCCTCACGGGTTGCTGAAGTTGTGGCTGAGTTGCTGCATGAAGGGCACCTGGTGCTGCTATCTGTGGGTCAGATGGATGCAGAAACTTGGGAATGGCTTGTTCCCCCATGGAAGTCTCTGCTGCCTGCTCTTCCCCAAGCTGGGAGACCAGCTGAAGTCACTTCCCAGCTTCTGGTGTGGACTGAGACATCCCATCCCATCCCTTCCTGGGAACAGGGGACGCTGCAGCCCCATCGCTGTTCAGCTGTTCACACCCTCGGTGGGATCAGGTTAAGTTCAGGAATGCCTTTGCTCTGGGACTGTTGCTGGCCAATGATTGCCATGGTGTTGAGGTGTGGGGGGGTTCCTTTTATTTTGGTTTTTCCTCCTTAATTTACAATGTGATGCCCAGGGAGTAGCATGTGATGAAGATTAGCCAAAGGGCTGCTGAACCCACTGTCTGCTCAGCCCCTGACCTTCTGGAGGAGCAGCAATTCCCACCTGGCTGTATCCTAGGAAGAGGCAGAGGCAGTGCTGGCTGTAGCAGCTGCTGCACAGCCAACCAGTGTCATATAACCAGGGACTATTTGGGTGTGGATGAGGAGGGTGAGGGTGCTGGGAGCCTGGCCTCTGGTGTTAAGTGAGGCAGCCCAAGCACATTCCTCCTGTGGTGTGCAGGTTCTGCTGGTCCCCATAGCTGTCACCACTGGATTGTCACTGCCACTTCTATTTCTGTGTGCTCAGGGACATGGTTTCCTCTCTTGGGAACAGAGGACCATTGCAGTCACAGAGATTGTGATTGTGGGTTGCAATTAGCAAAGCTAATTAAGGATGTGCACCTGTGACACCTTGAGCATCACAGACCCTCATGTGGCACCTCCTGCCCCATTCTCCAGCCAAGGCTGCTCACCCTGGGAGTGTGAGGGGGAGTGTGAGGCTGTGTCCCCCACAGCTCTGTCCTGTGGTGGTGGTTTCCTTCTGGTTTAAATTCTAAGCACTGAGGTAAAAGGCAGCAGCACAGCCTGGTTTGGGGCTCCATTTGTGTTTCTGCTTTGTCAGAGGCCTGTGGCTTTTGCAGTGGTAGCAGCACTTTTTTCTTTGTGGTTTTTGGTTACCTGTGGTTGCTGTGAAAGATTGAAGTGAGGATCCTACCAGGTCCTTGCTGAGCAGGCTGTGTGTGGGGCACATCCTTCCTGAGCTGTTGGCTCTGGAGGTGTGTTTACACATAAATACAGCCCCAAGTTCTCCATGTGGCTTCTGAGGCTGGCACTGGTGCTGGTGCTCCCCATTCCTGCCCACAGCCCTGCTGTGGGACTCTGTGCAGGGATGGAACTTCATTTTTGCTAGAAGAGTAAAGTGTTGTGACCACAAATGGTAAGAGTTGGCATGACATTCTTAGGCTGGAAGGAGGAGTCCTTGAGGACTCCCGATTGAATCCATTTTGGTGTGTTTCCATGGAAACAGACTGAGCTGCACCACGAGCAGGAAGGGTCCTTGGGACTGTTGGCGGTGCCGAGCCTTGGCGTGCTGCTCTCAGGGACATTCCAGCTTGGAGCGTGGCATTATTCCTTCAGCCTCGGGTCCTGGCGCTGGGGGAGCAGGACAGGCCCTCCAGCCACCTCTCCCTCCTGCCAGGCTTTGGGGGTGCAGAGTGAGGGCCTTTGGCAGCTGAGTGTTTGTATTGGGAGGGAAAACATTTCCAAGTGTCTGTTAAAACGAGGGACAATACAGACTTATCTCTCCCAGCATGGGATGGAGCCCCAATTTTCCACACAGCAAGTCTCTTCCTGCTGGCCCCTTCCTGTGGTCAAGCCACTTTCCTGTGGCCATGGCTCATCCCTTTCTGCATAGACGCCTGCCCTGCCCCATCCCTGGTGTCACCACGCTGCTGTTCAGGTGCCACTGAGGGAAGGGGTGATGTGCCCCCCAGTGCTCTGCCTCAGGCCCTGGTACTGTCCCTGTGCTGGGCCCAGGCAGGAGCATCCTCTGTTCCCGTGGTGGCCGGTGCCAGCAGGCAGTGCTGCGGCAGAACCAGCTGTCAGCCAGCCCCATTCCTGTCCCAGGGAACACCCCAGTCAGCCAGCCCCATTCCTGTCCCAGGGAACACCCCAGTCAGCCAGCCCCATTCCTGTCCCAGGGAACACTCCAAAGCTGTGTTGGCACCACGGCAGCACGTGGGGCTGTCTGTGTGCGAGCACACAAGGGCTCTGTCAGGAGCCGGGGTTCAGCAAAGGCTCCCTACGTGTAGGAGCTGAGTCACCTTGATCTGGAGGAGCCTGGTTTCCATTAAGAACTCCTCAGGCGTGTGCAGTGCTGGCTCTCCCCTTTCCCCCTCCCTCTCTCATCTTCCACAGTTGTTTCCCTAAGGAAAGGCCTGTGCCACCCCAGGGATGTCTTTGGCAGCCACCTGCCTTCAGCTGTCACCACTTGCAGCTGGGGCTTCCTACACCTCACTGCTGAGGGTAAGGATAAGGATGGTTCCCAAAATGAACAAGATTCCTTGTTCCAAGCGCAGCCAAGCAGCACTGGGCTAACTGTGGGGCATCCATTGTGTTTTTCACTATTAAGCTGATGTATGTGCACCTGGGTTTCCTTCAGCTGGACATTTGGCAAATAAACTTTCAGGCCAGACATATTTTGAAAGGAAAATGTAACTTAAATTTGCTATACTATTTCTTCTTTCCTGGTTAAAATATGCTGTGTTTGTCTTTCAAACCTTTCTCTGCCATGGCCCTTCCCCCTGTTTCTGTAAAACCCAGAAGGCATGAGCTTGCCAGGCCATTCCCTGCTGCGGGGGCTGACATGGAAACGTGGCATGTGGAGACCCTCTGTCCCCACCACGTGCCTTGCGGGACCTGCATGTGCTGCCACCCTCCCCGCTCACGGGGACATGAAACCAGAGCCTCCTGATGCCTCATCACCTTCCCCTGGCCAGCAAACATGGAGGGGACAGATGGACAGATGGACAGACGGACGGATGGACAGATGGATGGATGCTGGCCGGGGGTGCTGTGATGAGCTGCCTCGGTGACGCTGCTTTTGGGATGGCTCAGGGACCCACACTGGGCCGGGAGGGCTGTTCGGAGGGAGGGACTGGAGGCCACCCGCTGATAACAGCGGTGGAGGGGCTGGATGGGGCTGCAGCAGCTCGGGGTTTGCAGGGGAATGAACAAAGCTCCCCCTGAGCAAGGGCTGAATGAGCCTCCGGCCCAGCCTGAGTGAGCACTGGGGGACTGAGGGGGATTATTTGCTGAGGTTTTCCATCAAGTCAATGACATCGTTCTGTGTGAGAGTTCACTTATTTACGTGCTCCAGCCCCTGGCAGCTGGGGCTAAATAGCAACATTCAGGCCTGAATCTGCTCATTCAGGAGCAAAGGTTTGACCCATCAGAGAGAGCTGCTGAACAAGGCTTTTGAGGGGGAAGCAAGGACTGTGCTCTGAGCCCACACTCCTCCCCATGCTGGGTACCTGGCTGTCCCCCTGCCCCTCCTGTCTGGGGACCCTGGGGAGGGCCAGGGGGCCCAGGGCACTCCTGTCCTAGGGACAGGGGAACAGAGCAGTCTGGGGACCTGCCGAGATCCCACGTGGGCCACTTGATTTGTCTTCCTCAACATTCATTTCAGTGTTGTCCAGTTTTTCTCTCTCCTTCACAGCAGTGTTTCAGAACACTCCATGATTGCCACTGTGGTACTAGGTTCTGTGTTCAAATTAAAAAAAACCCAGCCATGTACACCAAAATTTTTTATACAGCAATTGCTCTCCTGGTTCAGCAAACCCCGGGTGGGAGCTGGTTGCACACTAATGTCTGTGCTGCCACAACTTCACCACTTGCAGCTTCCTCAACTCCAAAAAGTGCCATCTCCAGTGCACCCCCACAAAGGAGTCCAACCTGGGGCTGTGCCTGTGGCTGGAGTCCCAAAATAGGGAAAATAGCAATGTAAATAAGAATATAAAATTATTCCTTTGCTTTTGTTCTGTTGCCTACATGCTATTCCCTGAGGTCAGGCAAGTGCAGCCTCCTTCTGTTTGTATCTTGGGAATTTGCTTTTGGAGAAGGCCTTATTCCCCAGAGAGCATGTATCTTTGTGCAGGAAGTTGTGGTCGATCGGGTGAAGTGTCACCAGTGCTGTCCTGCTGGCCCTGGGTGGGTAACTGGGTTGGGCTCTGCTGCAGTGTTGCTGCCCTGTCCCAGGGCTCCTCCATCTGACAACGGAGCCACTGCCCCAGGGCTCTGAGCCAGCTGTGCAGGATGCAAAGGCACAAAGGATCTTT
This sequence comes from Corapipo altera, assembly GCF_003945725.1. Taxonomy (NCBI): domain Eukaryota; kingdom Metazoa; phylum Chordata; class Aves; order Passeriformes; family Pipridae; genus Corapipo; species Corapipo altera. The sequence continues at coordinate 2,382,301 of NW_020884951.1, forward strand.
CTTTTGGCCAGAAACTTCTCTGGAAGGTCCAAAAATAATTTGGACTGAGCCACAGCCACCACCAGGCCACAGTGTCTTTGCTTCCAGCCCAGACGGTTCCTCAGCAGCGGGAGCAGCAGGTGCCCGGGCGAGCCCAGCCAAGCCAAGCCCCCAGCTCCCTGTGGCACTGTCCCTCTTCCCTCAGGGCCTGTCTGTGTCCGTGACCTCCAGGAGGGACAGTTATTTTGAGTTCTGCCTTTTTTCTCATGTTTATTTTCTGACTCTACAGATTTTTCTCACTTATAATGAAACAATTCCTGTGAACACTGGCCAGGCTGTCTGACAGCCCCTGTGCTCCAGGGAGCTGTGCTGATGCACACAATGCTCCGGGGTATCTCCTGCATGTTTTCCTGCAGGGAAGTGTGTCAGTGTCCCTTCCTGTACATGGCAGGACAGTAGTTGTACTGTGCAGTGCATCCATTAATGCTGCAGAAGCTTTTTCAAAGAGAAAAAAACCCCAAACCCAGTGCTCTGTCTGCAGCCTCTGAGGATTATTAATGCAGCAACATTTGCTGCAGCACTGAAACTCCTGATGCCTTTGGATTTTCCTAACCACCTCACTATGGTTACAGACTTGCAGCCTCTGTAGAACTGTTGCAGAAACCCGCAGCTGATTGCTCTGTCCTTTTCCAGGGTACTCCTCAGCGGTGCAGAAGTTCTCCCAGACCCTGCAATCCTTCCAGTTCGACTTCATTGGTGACACGCTAACAGATGATGAGATTAATATTGGTGAGTTCTCCGCTTTTTTGATGCTGATTTTCAGTAACTGGAACAGTCTCCCTCCCTACAAATTAGCCTGCCTCATGGTTTTTAAGCAGCCTCAGGAGCCGGGTTCCAGGCAGCTCTTCCATAGCCTATTTTATGAAGTTGAACAGTCACGGGTCGAGTTTCACATTCCCAATTCAGCGGATAATATGTGGAGGTTTTCCATGGCTCCAGGCCTGCTCCATGCTGCCATGTGCTGGGGAGGAGGCAATGTGGTGCTGGCCTCCCAGCCAGCTCCACTTCCCAGTGCCACCGGTGGAGCCCAGTGGGTGCTGCTCCCAAAGCTGCCTTCACTCCTCTGCACAAACTGCCCCACATTGCAAAGGGAGTGGGCCGCAGACTGCTGGGAAAAAGGATGGCTGGATCTGTCTCATAGGGAAAACAACGGCCAGTCTGTGCCTTGGGCAGGGCAGCGTGTGGCAGGAGTGTGGGGCTGCTGCTCCCCACACATCTGTTTGGGGATTAGTGATCCTGGAGCCCTGTTCCATCCCTGCCCCCCCCCCGGCACAGCTCTGTGGGTCACACAGTGGCCACTGCCCCGGAGGCTGAGCTGAGGCTCCCCAATGTCCCAAACCCATGTTTCACATCCATCTGCTCTTGGCTTAGGGGGTGGGTGCTGCAGGGGTGGCAGGGGGTGGGTGGGTGCTGCAGGGGTGGCAGACTGCAGGGAGGATGACAGGGGGTCCTCCAGCCCCCAAGGGGTCTGACCCTGCCCCATCAGACAAAGCCCTTGGGGCGCCTGCCTGGGCTGAGGGGCTGGGGCTGCCCATGGGAGGCACAGGGCAGTCAGTAGGCAGAGGCACGGGGCATTCACCAGGTGGGGCACAGTGTCTTGCCAGGCTGCTCCAGGGCTGCACACAGGGGAAAAGAACAAAGAAAAGCAGCTTTTGTCGGGTGGTGGTTGAAGAGCGGCTGCAGGGGGACATGGCTGATGTCAGGTTTCAGATCTCTGGGACACCATCGGAAGAGGAAGGAAGTGGAGCCTGTTCCTTGGGCTGTTGTATTTAAAGCCATGTGAAGCAGATTGCAGCCTGCCCCTCCAAGGCTGGTTTCCTTTATGGAAAGCCTCTAGGTGAAACATGCTGGAAATGAGTCAGCCTCCAAATCTAATGGCAGCAGAGGTGCTGAATTTCCAAACACATCTGAGTCAGGGAGGGGAGAACACTGCTGTGTAAATGCCCCTCCTGGGAGCAGAGAGGTCTGAGGCAAACAGCCTCCCAAGGAAAGGAGTGTCCCTCCTCTTAGCTGGAAGGAGCAAAGCTCCAACAGCCAAGTGAGACTGCTGGGAATGGCAGAGGTTGAAGGGAGGGATCGTGGGCGGGTGAGAGATGGAGAGATCATAGCAGATATAAACCCCTCCATGTCAAAAGAGGCAGGTTTCGCTTCAGTTTTGCTGGGGAGTATTTTTGCCTTTTCAAGAAGAGGTCCCTGGTTTCCCCGGGAAGAAGCCTGGGCTGTGTTCCTCCTCCCACCCAGGCCCTGCTGTGCCTGCTGGGGCTGAGGCTCCCTTATTCCTGACACAGCAGCAGGGCGTTGACGTCTCTGTGGCAGCTTCCATCTCCTGCAAGGGTGCCAGGGATCTGCGTGGGAGCACAGAGCTCATTTGATGTGCAGGATATGGGAATGAAGCAAAACACTCATAGGCACTTCTTACAAGCTGCAGGGAACGTGTTTGGGTTGCAAATAAATAGAGCTAAAGACGTGCTGCTCTCGTTGTGTGGGCAGAGAGCAGCCAGACACCTGGCCGGGTGCCTGTCAGGACTCTGGGTCGATTTTGTCTGTCTTTGGTGTTGTCTGTCACGAGCAGCACTTTCCCCTGGGGACGTCAATGGTTACAGACACACCCACGTTACCCCAGGGCTGCAGCCCCCCTGTGTTCCCCTCTGCAGTCCCCTCTGTTGTCCCTCCACTGTCACTCCCATGGTCCTTCCACTGTCACCACATGGGACCAGAACACATGGACCACATGGGACCTTTCATTCAGAAATGAAAGGAGCAGTGAAATGGGATGGCATGTTCCTCCCTCCCAGGCATGGGAGCCTGGAATCCTCTGGCAGTAAGGACGTTCCTGCAGTACTTCTGGCCACCCAGCTGAGTCACTCCGGCATCTCCAGGTGTCGGTTCCCAGGTATGGCTGGGCAGGTGGTGGCTGTGCTGCAGGGGCTGGCAAGTGCTGACCCAGGCCAGTAGCACAGATCTATCCCAGTGCTCCCGGGCACTGCTGGACTGGCAGCAGCGTCTTGTGTGTGTGGTGCAGGGACAAACTCAGTGGGCTGCTCTGTGACTGCAGCCAGGAAACGTTCCTGGGCTCTTCCTGTGGAGCAAAGGGGAAAAACCAGCTAGGGAACGTTTTAGGTACTGACATATTCCCTACAAGTTCAGGACTGTATTCTCTTTTTCCCTATGATAATTCCTTTCCTGGCTCAGGCCACCGGTGTCCGTGCGCTCCAGGTTTCCCGTGGCCCTGGGCAGCCACAGTGACAGCCACGTGTGGCCCTGGGGGTGAGCGTGATGAGCCAGCGGCTGTTGCATTGCTGGAGCCCTCGCTGGAGGAGAGCTCAGAAGTTCCTGACTCATCAAGAAGGTCTGTTGTGCTGCTGCCGGCTGAGGGCCCGTGTCACGAGGCTGCGGTTGTTCCCTTTTGTGTCTGTCTCAGCAGCTGCAGAGCGAATCCTCTCACGCTGGATTTTAGCAGGACAGGTACCTCTTTGAAGGTGCCGCTTGTGAACCAGGGGAGGGGGCCCTCAGCCTGCACAGAGAGCAGAGGAGCACCCTCTCCCCTGAGCTGTGGGATGAGCTGTTCCTGTCCACGCCTCACCGTACACCTGATGTGCTCTCTTGTGTGCTGCCTGCCCGGCCCAGACACAGGGAGGGAGGGTGTGACCTGCAGGCACAGAGCTCTGGGGGGTTGACAGAGCCATTCTGTGCTGTACACACCAGGCCCAGGGGGAGTGTGAGACCCGTCAGACCCATCCCACGCTATGCTGAGCAGGCTGGAACTGTGAAGAGTTTTCCCAGCTAACTCCAGGTGGTTCCCAGGTGCACTGGGGTAATCAGGTTGTTCCCTCGGGCATCCAGCACACAGCCACACTGTTTGCATGGGCAGATGTTGGCTCAGCCTTGCCTTGCAGCCCAGAGAGCTGGGAGTTTGCAGAGCCAGTCAGCTCAGTGCTGTCAGTGCTCTGCTGCTGAGATGTTTCTTCCCCTGTGACAAATTCAACTCCTTCCTGAATTCTCCTTCAGTGGGCAGGGACAGGGGCTGTGTGTTCCCTCTTGGTGTGGGGAAAGTCAGTTGCTCCAACCTAGTCTTCTTTTCCCTAGGCTAAATTAGTCTAGTTTCAGATCATTAAAGGAAAGCTTTCTTGCTATTTTTATTGTACTTGGACTCCAGCTGCTGATCAGTGAGATCCTTTTGTTTCACTTTTAACATTTTGGGGAGTGGTGTCAGTGTCTATGACCATTTCTACACCTGCTGCCTTTCCTCCTGTACATGGACTTTGTGCTGCCTGTCACTAAATGTGACCTTTGTCATTCCAGGCTGTTTTCATTTTACACACATTGTCCTGGTGAGCACCTACGACTCTTCCCAGGCCAGAGGTGCCAGGCCCATCCTGGTGCTGCAGTGGCTGTCCAGGTGGGAAAGGCAGCCCCATCCTGCCCATAGCCTCTTATATGGCAGAGCCTGTCCTGCTACTGGCCCTGGGGACAGTGGCTACCCCTTCCCGATGTTTGCATCTTCCCTGCCACCTTTCCTAATGAAAGCTAATTAACATCCTCTTCCCTTCCAGGGCCTTCTCTCCCTCATTTCTCTGGCCAGGAGACCCCCTTCTCCAGTGCATAAATAAATAGTCCTTGTGGCCAGCCTGCATGTGGCTTTGCCTCACCCAGTTTCTGCCAAAAGGGGCCACCTCTTCTCTGTTTTTGGCAAGGCTTTAGCCGGCCGTGCTGGGGGCACAGCCCCATTAGGGTGTCCCAGCACGTGTCCCACACTCTGGTGCCATGTCCCAGCCCTCCTGACCAGCCTCTTTTTTTCTTACAGCTGAGTCCTTTAAGGAGTTTGCAGAGCTGCTGCAAGAGGTAGAGCTGGAGAGGTCCATGATGGTAAGGTGATCAAAACTGGGCTCTGTCATTCCCACCGTGGTTAAATGCCAAATTGTGACCAGAGCAGCATGTGCCTCAGTGTGAGGCTTCCCATAGCAGGGAAGCTGGGAGCACTGGGAATGTTGTGCTTTGTACCATGTCTGCTCCATGGTGCCCTGAGCACAGGGGAGGCACTGGGTGGGGAGGACTGAGGTGTCCCAGGCAGTGTCCCAGACCTCTGTGGTGTGCAGACAGTCCCGGAGCCCCCAGCCCAGGAGCAGGAGCAGGCTGGCTCTGCAGGGCCAGGTGTGTCCAAGCTCCTCACCAGCTAGTTCTGTGCTGAAACCAGGCATTAAAGAATAAGATGTGTTTTTGCTCTGGTTTTGCTTGGTGCAGGCAGGCAGTGCCCCTGTGCCACTGATCCCCTGCCCATGCCAGCCCAGCTCCTGCAGGGCCATGCCCTGCCATCAGCCTCCCGCTACCATGTGCCCTCTGCCTCTCCAGAGCTCCTCTAGAGCAAGTGCTGGCTTCCCATCTCACTCCTAATTCCAGGAAAAATATGAAGGTTAGGCTTGGTGAAGAGCTTACAGCATGCCAGGAATGTGCTGCTTGGCTCTGTGTTCCTTTACCTCGTGCGGCTGCGAGAGCTCGTGCCAGGCTGGGCCAGTGCCACAGGGTCGGCTGTGCCAGAGGGTCCATGGGCAGGCAGGGAACGGCAGGAAACCAGGAAAGTGTGAGGTACTTCTGTATTATTAATTACAGTGGCTCCTTGGCAGTGGGGGAAGCAGTGGAAGGAATTGTTTCAGGTATTGTGGGTGCTGTCCAGCTTTCCAAAGTTGGGGATTTTTGCCCTCCACTTGTAGGATCAGTTGTTTACAGCAGCCCCTCAGGAGGTTTCACACTCTCACCGTGTTTATCAGCTTTAAATTCCCTGAAGAGCTGTGGCAGAGTGTTGTCCTGTCCCCTTCTCTTCCCCTCTCCCTTCTCTGGTCCTTGGGACAGAGCCTGTCACAGAAGTGGGGATGGGAAGAGACAGAAAATTGATCCCAGTGCCAGGGGGGAGCTGGAGCCAGTGAGTTTCCTGTGGATTCATGGAAAGGGAGTGCAGAGCATGTCCCAGGAAAGCATCTCTCAGACATGAGACAGGAGTGGAAGAGTCACAGGCAGGCTTTCCCTTTTCCCTAGCTGGATCTGGCTGGATCTTGGGAGAGGGGAAATCTATAATTTTTTGGGAGCAGTGTTGTAAGATCAGGATGGGGGATGTCCCCAAAGCCTCCTGTGCTGTGATTGGGGGTTGTTGGGTGTTACTGATGGGGAAGAGCAGGCACAGATGGGTTGACTTCACCTACAGACAGAGAAGTTTTCAGTCAAACACATTAAAATCTGAGAGTTCTTGGCTTCTAGCTCTGTTGAGCCTCTGTTTAGGAGAAAACTGATCCATGTCCTGCAATTAAAGTGTTTTTTCTTTGCACTGTAGGTGCAGAATGCGAGTGATTTGCTGATCAAACCTTTAGAAAACTTCCGGAAGGAGCAGATAGGCTTCACCAAGGTAAGGGTTGTTTGTTTCTTTCTTTTCAATGTAAACAGATTTGTTTTCTGTTACTGTGTCTGAATTCAGATTTTTCTGTTGTGAACAAGCAGACAGTTGCTGTACTACATTCTGACTTCAGGCTCTCAGAAACTCCCTGTTCAATGCTGGCTTTCAGCTGCTGGCACAAGGGCTCGTGCTGTGACTTTTAGTCTGATTTTTCAATCATAAGAGGCTCCAAAACCTTTTCTGAATTCTTTGGGTTCTCTCCTGGCCTGATTCCTAAACTCTCTCCATTCTGAGCAAGGAGTGCTTGTTTCGATCGGGAGATCCTCCTTGCTGCTTTCTTGCCTCTCCCCTTTGTTCACTCAGTGCTACTGAGAATAAAATACTTTCTGCAGAGAAGTGTGTGGTAGAGGGGGAGGGAGGGAGGGAGGGAGGAAGGGAGGAAGGGAAGAGGGGAGAGAAGCAAAGGCCAACAGGCAGAACCTGATTATAGTCATAGGGCATTTGTTATGAAATATTTACATAAAGCATCTAATGAGTCTTTCAGTTGGACCAAACTTTTAAAGAAACAAACTATAAAAAGCAAATTCTGCACATGTGGAGCAGAAAAGGTAATTTTTCCCTTGTCTGCTATCAAGAAATCCAGGTTCCACATTACTCGGCAGCAGCTTGAAATGGGGTTGGCTCTGACCCAGCTCCGAAATGGAGATGTTTTGGAGAACACTTGAGGCTTGGATTCAGCCCAGCCCATCTGGAGGCTTTGACTTTTAATAAATACAGGGTTTGAGAAGAGGTACTCGATCACCCTCCTGCCCTTTGCCATTCCCTGCATGGCTGGGTGTGTGTAACCCTCTGAGGAGCCGCAGCCACAGCCCTTGGTCTTGTGTCCCTGAGACTGTTTCCTTCCCAGGGAGCCCTTATGGTGTGTAAGGATCCCTTTGTCCACAGCCCAGAGCATGCCGTGCCCCAGGAGCTGAGCTGCCTCCACCCAGGGGCCACATATCCCATGTCCCGCTCCAGAGTGGCTGTGCCCAGAAGGGTTGGTGCTGTACCCTGGCAGTGGGGGGCCCTGAGCACTGACATGCATTCCCCTGGCAGCCTGCAGCCCTTCCTCAGTCCCTGTAGACAGACGGGGCCCTCCAGGTAGATGTGTTGTGTGGTGACAGTGGCAGGACACTGCTCAGAGCAGTTGGAGAGGTGGTGGAGGGCAGGGAGTCATTGCAGGTGGCTCAGAGGTCATCGTGGTTTGGCTTTGGGTTTTGTTTCTTGTGAGGAATACAAGGTGTGCAGAGGGTTGTGCCATGGCTCACCCCAGTGCTCCATTCGGGAGCTCACAGGGCAGCGCCTTGCACCTGCTGTGATCCGGGTGTGCCCCTGCCAACAGGGATGCACAGAGAGGTTCTGCTCTTCCCAGCACTGCCCCACGGCCTGGAGGCACTGTGAGTTTGAGAAGGAGCCTCAGCCACTCCAGCCCCTTGCCCTCACCTCCAGTGATTCCCTGAGAGGAGCCTGTGTCACTCCACTGGCCCGAAGCCTGTGGGCTGCACCCTCAGGGATCACTCCAGGCACAGAGCCTTCCTTCACCTGCCAGCCTGCAGAGCTCCTCTGGCTCATCCCCATCCCACAGCAGAAGGTGTGAAATACAGACAAGGCTCCTCACAGTGGGGCTCTGTCAGCACAGGTCCCTCACCGGCATCACCCCAGAGTCCTTCCTGATCCACACCGGGGGCAGAGGCCAGGGCTGGGCTGTGGGACAGGCTGGAGACATGACACAGGGAATCTGTGCCCTCCGCTTCATTTCCGTATTTTGGCAGCGTCACCTTCTGTGAGATGTTTTCTGTTCCCTGTGTGAGCTGCTGGAGCCAGATAGGAAGAGCCCTTGAATTGGGGCTTTGTGATGCCTCTGGCTGGAGCACAGCCAGTCGGTCTGACCAGCACATCTGAGGCCGCATTCACCCGCTCTCCTGGGGCAAATGGAATCTGCTTGGGCAGAGGGTGTGCTCCACACAGGGCAGCCCCCGGCCTGTCATTGGGACCCCCTCCAGCCACCTTGCCCTGCCACAGCCCCATGGGATCACTGCTGTGCCCATGACTTGCTGATCGATGTGTAGATGTGCAGACGTCACAGATCAAAGTGAGGATGCAGGACTCTCTGAGCTGACCCATTTCCCAGTGCTGGCACCTCCCTCTGCTTGAAAGCCGAGGAGCTGGAGGGGGTTTATGGCAGGGGTGAGTGTGGAAAGGAGCCAGCACACACGGAGGAGCCTGTCCCTCCCTCCCCACAGCCCTGGCACTCAGCTCCACACTGTGAGGCTGGAGTACTTTTGGAAGAGCCTGGCTGCACTCACTGTGTTGAGGAGGATTTGAATAGGAAAAGTTTTGTTCCAATTCCACTTGGAAGGAGACAGCTTTTTTTTTTTTAAAAAAAGAAGACCCAAACACAAAAGCAGAAACACAAAGCAAACCAAAAAGTCAGAGGGGAAAAACTCTTTTGGATGCGCTGTAAGGGCGGGAGGAATGTTCACTGTGCTCAGGGATGCTGAATAGCTGCAGTGTTTGTCAAAAGTTCTTCCATAGGAGATAATGTATTCATAAAAGGACTTAGTTAATTCTATTATTAGTTTCACTAATTATAATTTTAAAATAAAGGGAGGACAGTAACTTCTATTTGCTTTCGTCTCTGCGGTAGCAAGGCCTAAGGAGCGTTTGAGAGAAACCAGTGGGTGAGGGAAAAACACCAGGATAAACTGAGTGGGGTTTGATGGAAATGCTCTTTCTACACCCCTCAACTTGACTCTTTAGAAATTATCTTTTTTTGTATTAACTGCTGATGCTTTATAAAAAGGAATTGTGATGATCCTGCACCCACTGACCCTCCACCTGAACCCCTCAGGTGGGTGTGGAGGTGGGGCCTTCCAGCTGGCAAAGGAGAGAAGTGGCCCTGTGAGACAGGCTCCCTGTTTGCCACTCACTCCACCTCTCCTAGGATGGGAATTTCAGAGGATCCTAATTAGCACCTAATGATTAAGGGCAAGTTTTGGCAAGTTCTTTGGCCCCTTTTCCCCCCTGGTCAGTTGGACCTGATGCCTGTCGAGGGGTTCTGGCATCACTGGAGCTGGATCACCTGCCAGACCAGGCAGCCAGTGCTTTCCTGGGGGCTCCTGCTCATTCCTGGTTAAAGCAGCACCTGCCAAAGCTCCAAGTGTGGAGCTTTCACAGAGCACCCTCCTGCCTGCACTCCTGTGGGATCTGCTCGGTCACTCCCGGAGAACAATAAATGGAAGTTGGGTGGCTCTTGGACTTGGCAAACCTTAATGAGAAGGTGGTGCTGCCCTTTGCTGAATATTCATGAGGAACTAATTCATGCTCATGTTTCCAGATTGTGCTTCAGTCTGGGTGGGTTTTTGTGTTGTTTTTTGTCTTGGCTCACTCTGTTCAGCAGCCAACGAGCTGTTGAAGCCTCGGCTTGGCAATCAGAGGGATTTGTAGGTCATCCTTCTGCTGTTCAGTTATATGCTAATTAGCCAGAGTGGGAATGATTGGCAGGCATTAATGGCCCAGACAGCCCAGGAGTGTGACCTTACAGACAGGCACAAGAACTGCAGCTCCACAAACGCTTTCACTGCGCTGGGTTTGGCTTTGCTGATCAGGGGTAGTCACGAGGGTGGTGGTTTGTTTTGACAGTCCTTCCTGGCCTTGCCCCCGCAGCTGCAGCGCTGCTTAAATTAGGAATCACCCGTGGAGGACTCCCTGCTCCTCTGGATTTGATGTGGATCACTCTGTTCTGAGGCGTGAAGTTGCTAATGCAGAGTCACAGTACCCAATATTGCAGGTGGTGATTCCAGAAGATGCACTTCCCTTCAGAGCTCTGGTAATTCCAGGAGCTGCAGGGCAGCAGTTGTAATTGCTAGGGTGAAAAGGTTTGCTGGGTTAAGCCTGCACTGCTCTGGACAGTTACATGTAAGCAGCAATAGTCAAATTGGTGTCTCTGCATTTCCCCATGGTAATTGTGCTTTCCCAACAGCCAAGTCAGGACTCTTGTGAGGTGAGAATTCCTTTTCCCAGAAAGGCAGCTGGCAGGAACACTTGTTACTGTTAATGGGAGCCAACCATGTTGAGCCCAGGCAGGGGTTGTGGGAGCCCCCAGGCATCCTGCCACGTAGGACATCTCGACAGACAAATGGAGTAGTCCGTGCAAGTGGAATGGGGAAGCAAAATTTCATGGCAGGGGAGGCTGCAAACTCTGCAGTCACTACTGAGTGCATGAGGAAAATCCCTAGTAGCCACCAGTCTGGCTGATTTGTGGTGGCACTGGTGTGTGTTTGCATATCCATGGATTTCGGAGTGGGGGCAAGAGAACAGGATTTCAGGGCTTTCAGAAGGTAGGTGTTGAAAGATACCATTAATTCTCAGGAAGCTGGGATGTCCTAATTCTGCCTTCTACCTTCTTGAGCTTTCCAAAGCCAGACAGAGGATCTGGACATCCTGTATATACCCTGCAGTATGTACACACCAATGCTCAGCTGCTTGAATCTGGCACTGAGACTTCTACCAGGCTGGAATTCCTTGATTTTAGCAATTTAGTTGCTAAAACATCAGTTACCACCTGATGTGGCTGTTTGTCAACCTGGGCTCTACTCATGGTTGTGTCTTGATTTCTGAGTCCTCTGTGGTTTCCCAGTCAGTGCAAGGCAGGAACCAACATCCTGGTCCTCAGCCCTGCTGCTCCCTGCCTGCTCTCAGGGCTTCCTTCTCGAGTGTCTCTGGTTGCTCTTGTTGGTCTGTGCTCTCTTTGCACCACTGATGGCAGGGACGTGAGGGCTTCCTGCCCACGTGTCACCCTTGCAGGCTTCTGCTTTCCTTTTTCTACTCTTCAGAAACACACAGTAAAAGCTTCAGAACAGAAAATTGCTAAACTCTAACAAACCTGTCCTTGACCCTGCTGTGTTTCTGACATTGCAGTGTTTGCCCTGTTGTTTCTGAGCTGAGCACATCAGCAGATGGTGAACAGGGTTTTGATGTGTGAGCACGTCTCAAGTTTACTGGACACTGAAGAGGTTGAGAGGGGGAACAACACCTCATCAGGGGGCTTTTGCCACGATGCTGACATGACAAATGCTTCTTGTGCCACGGAATATTGCCAGAGCTGGGTCCTGAGGTGTAACTGCATCCAGGGTAGGCAACGGGCTGTGAAGGCAGAGTGAATGGGAAGTGACCTTCTGTTCTGGCTGGGTTGACCAGAATTTGTCTATGGGAATACAGAATTGCATAAAGGTGTTGATGCATGTTCTTATCTGGAAAATGCCAGTAACTGGTTCTGTTTCACCTCTTGTGTCTACAGGAAAGAAAGAAAAAGTTTGAGAAGGATGGTGAGAAGTTTTACTCTATGCTGGATCGCCACCTGCACTTGTCTTCCAAAAAGAAGGAATCCCAGTTACAGGAGGTGTGGATGGAGTTTCTTTCAGAGTTGGGTCCAGAAGCAACACTACCAGCTGCTCTAGATCTTAAAAAAAAATTTGGGGGGGGGGGAATTATTCCTTCCAGTAATCTGTTGAAGTTGATAATCAGTTAAATCTACTCAAAGCCTGGATTCTCTGGGTGAGGCCAGGGAAATCAAGCTCGTAGTTCTCCGTGTGTGTTGGGTGCTGTGAGTGGCTTTATGGTTGTCGCCTTATTGCCACCCTCATGGTGTAGGACAGCGACCAGGGGCACTGGCACAGCTGGGTACTGGCCACCCTTTCACCTGAGGAACTGCTCTGGCTGAAATAACCCATTATTATTCCTTTTGCTGGTCTGTTGTTGTCTCGCTGCTGGTGCTTTTGGGTGGCTGTGGGGGCAGGCAGAGGAGATGTGTCCCGTGGTCCTGCCCTGCTGCAGCTCTGGAACTGCTGGTTCCAGGTTGCAGATGGAGTCAGGGTGGTGACAGTGACCTTGTCCTCCCAGGGCTGTGGGTGGAGAAGGGGCTTGTGCTAAAATAACAAATGAGCTTTGGGAAGGCCTTGTCCTTGCAGAGTGGGGTGAGGTTCTGGATCCATGAATGAAAAGGAGGCAGAAATAGGCAAACTGAGAAGAATATCCAATATCCCAGTTCAAACCTGGACTGGAGACCTGGCAGGCTGTTTTTAGTGAGGACAAAGCTACCTGTGGGCTGACAGACAAAAGCGACTCAAGTATTGTAAAACTACATGTGATGTATTTTCTTTTTCCACCTCTCCCTCCTTCTTTCAGGCTGACCTTCAGGTGGACAAAGAGAGACACAATTTCTTTGAGTCCTCCCTGGAGTACGTCTACCAGATCCAGGAAGTACAAGAAAGCAAGAAATTCAGTATTGTGGAGCCGGTAGGAGCTTCCTTTTCTCTCAGCCTCGTTGGCTGGTGCTCAGGTGTGCTGATGTGTTACCTGCTCTGCTCACCTGTCATGGCCTGGCCTGCAGTGCTCCCAGCCTGGGGCTGAGTACAGGGACCTGGGTGGTGGCTCTGCCCAGGTGCCAGGTGTGGTGGGATCATGTGGATTTTGTGGATGAGCACTCTCCAGATCTGCTCTGGGTCTCCCCATAGGGTCTTTTATTCTGGGAGTGTTTTATTCAGGCAGATATGTGGGTGGTAGCCTGGGCTTTAGAGACACTGTGTTTGATAAGTCATGCTGAGGCTGGCATCACTCCAAAGCTTTAAGGAAAAAAGAATTGTAATTTCTGAAGCCTGGCTGTCTGTCCATCCTTCCTCCAATTAGAAATACAGAAGTTCAGTCTGCCCTTTCCCTCGTTGCAGGTGCTGGCATTTCTCCACAGCCTCTTCACTTACAACAATCTGACAGTGGAGCTGACACAGGATTTTCTCCCCTACAAGCAGCAGCTCCAGCTCAGCCTGCAGAACGTGAGTCCCTGCCCAGCTGCAGGACTTTTCCATTGACTTCTGTTCTCATTTGGATTTACATGCCTCTGATGGCAAGGCCTTTCCACCCGAGCAGCCCGGTCATGTTTCCACTTGGGGAGGTTGCAGATACAGTTATTTCCTTCTCAGCTCACTGTGTTTTCCCCTCTCCTGCACATCAGAGTCTGCAGGTCTATGAGAGTGTTTTCTGTGTCTGGGAGGGGCTGTTGCAGTCGCATCATTTAACCTGGTGCACAAACAAACCTGAGATTATCTTCCAGTGTAATGAGATCGAAATTGTGCTCTGAAAAGGCCTCTAACCTTGATCCTAATCATACTGGCTTACTACAGGCTTGCTACATGCTTTGGTAAGCTCCTCTGCTGGCCAAGTGTGCTCATGGGGTAAAATATCCGGGTCCTGTTTCCTTTATCCTCAGTCTTTCCTTGCTGGCCCTCATGCCCATGGAACAACAGCCATAATGCTGAGCCAAGCTGGGTTTGCTGCTGGCTCATTAATTGGTCCAAGTGGTGTTCCATCAAAATGCCTGGATTTTGTACCCTGTGTTGACAGGACTCCCCTGCCAAGCAGTGTAGCAGGGCCTTTGAGGAATCAACACCTTTGTGAGAACACACCTCTCACCTGAACAATGGTACCAGGAGAATCTCAGGTGCTGCCTCTGCTCCACCCAGCCCAGAAATGTGCTGAGGTTCTTTTACTGAGGGAACGAGTGGCCTCCCAGCTGTGCCTCCTCAGCACCATCTCCATGCACCATGGGTCAAACCTTGTGTTAAACCTTGCCTCTTCAATTATCTCTAAGAGCCCAGTGCTTTTCATAGCCAGAGTTTCCATGAGGATTTGTGGAGTGGCTTCCAAATTTCGTATCTTGGGGACCAATTAATTTCTGCCAGACCACCTCAGATTTATCCAGGAATACTTTCAGCTCACTCTTTGCTCATTTTCAAATGTGCTTCTATTTGTTTTCTCTTACCAGACAAGGAATCACTTTTCCAGCACACGGGAGGAGCTGGAAGACCTGAAGAAGAGGATGAAGGAAGCGCCCCTAACCTGCAAGCTCCCTGGGCAGCCGACCATCGAGGGCTACCTCTACACTCAGGAGAAATGTAATGGCTTTGGGATGCACCTGGATGTGTTAGGGAATGTGCAGGCCTGGGCTGCCCTGACATAGCCCTGCTGTGGGATGCACTTGGCTCCCGAGCCCAGGCCAGTCCTGCTGCACCGGGTGTCACCACTGCCAAGACACAGGGTGTCCAGGATTACAGCACTGCCAGGGCACAGGGGTGTCCAGGGTTACAGCACTGCC
>NW_020884951.1:2396919-2413606 GCF_003945725.1 Corapipo altera
GCCAAGACACAGGGTGTCCAGGGTTACAGCACTGCCAGGGCACGGGGTGTCCAGGGTTACAGCACTGCCAAGACACAGGGTGTCCAGGGTTACAGCACTGCCAGGGCACGGGGCAGCACGTCCTGCCAGTGCCTGAGGTGTCACCGCCTGCACTGCCTGGGGAAGCACTGGCAGCTCCAGCTGGCAGCTCTGCCAGTGGTGGCACAGAGCTTTCTCTGGGTCACAGGAGCCATGTCAGCACGGGGCTGATTGTCCTGCACTCCAATGAGATGGGATTTATGACTCTGGAGCTCTGGCACACTGTGCCTGGGCTGTGTTTTATCTGAACAAGTCTGGTGCCCAGCCTCAGCCTCTACAGGCAGCTGAGCACAGCTGAGGTGGGAACTGTGCTGAGCTAAGCTGCTGAGAGCAAAACTTGTGATTCTGAGCAGAGTCAAATTAAACCAAATTCAACCTTTTCCAAACCCTGGCTGCAGCTCTCCATGGTCATGCAGCAGGAATGTTCAGGGGATACGAATCTGTGCAGAACTGTGGCCTCTGAGGCTACAGACAACTTTGTGAGCAGTTAATTTTTAATGATATATACAAATCTATTTATACATGTATTTTTATATCCGTTCATCCTGCTTTTAGAAGAAAACATACACAGTAATTTAGACCCTGTGGCATGTTCCTGCAGGCCAGTGGTTATTTGCTACCTCTGTTTATGTTTCCATATAAATTGAGTATAAAGAGTTGTTCCTCCAGAGAACTGCAACTTAAAAGCAAATTCAAGAAAAAATACCAGTTGAAGTATTTCCTATAAAGGGGTTCAGGTAAGACAACAGAGAAAAGTGACAATAAATCCAGTGTGATAGAGATAGGAACTTCAGGGTATTTTAAAGCTGCTGTTTTCTTTATTACTGAGTTTTCATCAAAATGAAAAAGTAGTGATGTGTGTGGAACAAGCATTCAGGACACGTAGGATCCTGCCAGTGAAGGTCTTGGCTAGGCTTGGCCAAACCAGCCTGGCTTGTGCCCAGAGATCCACAAACGCCCTTTCAGTCAGCAGTGTGTTGGGAGGGCACTGGAGGCAGTGGCTGCCCTGCACTCCTCTCCTCCTGCTCGTCCTTCCCTCCTCTCCTCTTCTTCCTCCTGCTCCTCCTCTCTTTTCCTCCTCCTCTCCTCCTCTTCTCCTGCTTCTCCTGCTCCTCCAGGCTCTTGCCCATGGAGGCACTGCTGAGGGAGGCGTTCCCACAGGGCTGTCAGTGTCCATCCCCAGAGAAGGGAGGACATGGGAAGCACCAGCCATGCCTTGCCAGCTGCATCCAGGTACAGCCCTGTCCCTGACTGTGGCCTCTCGTGTGTTCTGCAGGGGCACTGGGCATCTCCTGGGTGAAGTATTACTGCCAGTATGAAAAAGAGGCAAAAACCTTACGGATGACACCCATAGACCAGAAGCCTGGAGCTAAGCAAGTGAGTTGGATGTCTGCAAACATTGGCCCAGCCATGGGGTCTCCCCTTGCACTTGCCCGTGGTGTCCCTTCCCGTGCCAGCCGTGCGGGTGCCACGGGCAGGAGCAGCAGCCAGCCCTGCCATGGGAGCAGTGTCTGGCCACAGGCTGGGCCCGGGGCAGTGCCTGGGGGCGGGCTCCTGGGGCAGGAGCCTTGTCCACACAGGGCAGTTTGGTGTCGCCTGAAAGAGCCACCTCCGTGAGGGGAGGTCTCCCCCCTCTCTGTCCCTGGAGCTGAGGCCCGGCAGGGTTTGGCAGTGGGACACGGGTCCGTGTGGCATGAGCTGTGCTGGACAGTGCTGACCCATGAGTTCAGTCTGGGGTGAAGCTTGTGCTTCTCTAGACCAGCTGATGTTGATCCTTCTCCATGCACATGAGCTGTGAGCTGCAGCCTGGGCTTCACGAGCCCTCTGGCAGCCACTGCAGTGCTTGAATGACTCAAGTTGCTACAGGAGTTACTGCTTCCAAACACAGCATTTCCCTGCCTCCCCATGTGCTCACAGCACTGCTCTGTGGTTTGCCTTCTGCTCTCGGCGCTGGTTCTGTGGGACTGGGACAGTGTTAGGAGAGGAGGGGAGGGCAGCAATGCAGCTCCAAACTGCACTAAGGCAGTGATTTTGGGAGCACTTTTCACAAAGTGCTCGAAGTCTGGGAGTTCCCCCAGTGCCTCCTCGTGACAGGGAAGGGGTGGGAGGATGGAGCACAGCCAGTACCTCCAGCTGAATCCCCCACCCTCCTCTGCCATGGAGCGGGTCCCCAGGGCCTTTCCAGCCCGGTGTGTGCTCCAGTGCATGAGCTCATGGTCTGTTCTTGGCAGCACTCTGCACACTGCAGCAGGAAAATAAAATAGATGTTTTGCAAGTCTTTGGCAGAGACCGGGGCAGAGAAATGTCCGAACTATTGTCTGGAGAGATTTGTTGTCACCTATGCCATAAGCATGTCTAAGAAGGCCAATTATTGCAGGTAAGGGCTTGGAAACGTGTAAATTAGTGCCTTTCCCAAATCCTGGCAGTCTGGGAATCTGCACCGTCAGGTCACAGCTGGCCACACAACTTCACAATCACATTATGAATTGACTGT
Organism: Corapipo altera; assembly: GCF_003945725.1. Lineage (NCBI taxonomy): Eukaryota > Metazoa > Chordata > Aves > Passeriformes > Pipridae > Corapipo > Corapipo altera. The sequence continues at coordinate 2,399,492 of NW_020884951.1, forward strand.
GCTGCAGAGCACAGGGACATGAACACTCAGAGCCAGGACTGAGCCCCCAGTGCCACTCTCCAGAGCACACCTGCTCTAGGTGGGGTCAGGAACTGTCCCTTTGCCACGTGGTGTTTGTGTAAAGCCATCAATGACCATCAGTGTTGTGGGGAACTGATACTGATGATCAGCCCTGACAAAAATTAGGACCCAGCTGTGTCAGATCAGAGGGGAGTGTGGTTCTGGCCTCAGGCACCAGGGACTGCCTCACCAGGTTTGCTGGAGCAGCGTTCCAGCGCTGCAGAGGCACAGTGCTGGTGTGTGGGGTAATGCTGTGAAGTCCAGAAAATTCTGTGGCTGAGGAGAGGAAGCCTGGAGCACAGAGCCTCTGATCCCTGCCTGTGTTGGTGGAGGGATGACCCCCTGTGCTCCTCTTACTGCCATCAGACTCTCAGGACATCTGTGGGCAGTGCTGTGCTGCGCTGGAGCTGCAGGGGGCTGAGGAACCTGAAATTTTCTCCTGTGTTTCTGTCCTCTCACCTTGGCTTTCGTGTTCTCTCCTAGGGCACCTTGGACCTGACCCTGAAATCCTGTGTTAGGAGAAAGACTGACTCCATAGACAAAAGGTTTTGTTTTGACATTGAAACCAATGAAAGGTGAGAGGCTTCGTGTTCAGGCGTCCCCAAACCCCACAGGCCTGGAGCAAATCCCTCTTTGCTGTCTATTAAAAACAACTTTTCTTCCTTTCCCTGCCTGTCCCTGGGGGAATTCCACGCAGGTCCGGGACCATCACGCTGCAGGCACTCTCGGAAGCCAACCGAAGGCTGTGGATGGAGGCGATGGACGGGAAGGAGCCAGTGAGTGTTCCCGGAGCTGTTCCCAGCTGGAACGTGCTGTCGAGCAGTGTCCTCTGCTGGCGAGTGCAGGGCACACTCGAGGACACGGCCCCTGCTCTGTGCCCCTCCTCCTTCTCTCCTGGTACCTGCCGGTGCATCATGGCCTTGGGCTCCGTGCTGGGCTCAGCACAGCTCCCTCTAGGGATTTTTGGGTTTCCCCCTAAATCTCGGGATGTTCCCTGGCTGTGCCAGCCCGCTTGAGGGCTACCCTTTCCGAGGCTGGGATGCTCCCATTCCTGCTCCTCACTGCCTGCTGGAGCTGATGTTTTGTCTGCCCCTGCTCTGAGCAGCCTTTGGAAAGGTGGGGCTGCCCACCCTGCACCCATGTTCTCCCACCTTTCTGTGCCTACTGGGGTTTCCTTCCTTCAGTCTGAGCAAAGCTCAGAGCCCTGCAGTTTGCCTACAGTTCAGAGCAACAGGTGCCCCAAGGAAATACAGGGAGGCATCAGAAACTCCTTTTTGTGCAGATAATGGGATCTTGCTTAATTGTAAAATGACATTTCTATGGGACATTGTCTTTTTGGCTGTGATTGGCTCTGGGTGATTTATGGATGATTTATGGGTGACCTATGCGTGGTTTATGGGTGATCTGTGGGTGGTTTATGGGTGATCTGTGGGTGGTTTATGGGTGATCTGTGGGTAATCTTTGGGTAATCTATGGATGATTTATCGAGTGCTGCAATTTCTTTCAGAAATAAGTACCAAATCATGCTGATGATGTTTTTGTTTCTCCCTCTCCCATTCCCTCTCCCTTTTTCAGATCTACCACAGTCCCATCACAAAGCAGGAAGAAAGTGAGTCACTTCTGTTACTGTTATCTGGGCTCCCAGAGCTGTCCAGAGGCTGGGCAGGGTTTTCCTTGCACACACTCTCATTCTCAATTGCTGCCAGGTAGCTGTGTTCCCCCTCTGTGGTGGCAATGTCGCTTCTGTCCTTGCATCACAGTGTCTGGCACTGAGCCCAGATAAGAATGGGTTGCAGACAGTAGAAGTTAGTGATGCAATGAGCAGTTTTTATTTAGCCAGGAGTAGTGGGATGTGGGGTTCAATTTGCACCTCCAAATGCCAGCGTAACAGAGGGGAAAAGATCAGTGAGAGACTGAGGATATGTCCCTTAGCAAAGATACTAATAGGGCAAAAGAAGTGCCATTTAGTTCCCTGGAGGTCCCACCCACCACAGTGTCCCACGTTCCCCCTCTCGGCAGTGGGGTGCACCTTGGGAGCCCTGAACACTCCAGGGCCTCGTTAGCTGGGTGAAACCTGCATTCTGTCTCAGAGCTCACTTTATCAGCACTGTAATTAGCTGGCTCTGATGAGCACAGGGGCATGAGCACAAACCTGCTGTGCGGCCGTGTTCACATGGCACACTGGGAGCAGTGTGACTCAGGGGTTCACTAAATAAACACTCTCTATTTTTAATAGATTAGAGCTGGTAAGTGTTCCAGTGGTATCACAGCCCTCGGAATCAAGCACCGAGGGGGTCTGTGCTGATTCCTTTGGTAAGACTAAGAAACATCTGGGCTTAGTGTTGCTGTTGCTCAGAGCAGAAATAACCAGTACAATCAATCTACTGAAAATGCAGGGACCCCATGGGCTTCCCCAGCACAGCCTGTGCTGGACTGGGATTGATCCAGATATATCCTGTGGCTGTTTTTTCCAGCAAAATGTTGTTTTAAGTTAAAAAGAGACAGGCCCAGAGCTGAACTGTGGGTAGTTGGCTGGAACAAGCCCTGTTCTCTCCTTTCCTCAACACATCAAGCTGGGTTCATTTTGGTTTTTAATTCTAGTGATGTAGAGAAGCAGAAAATACATGATTGCATGATGGGGAAGAGCTTCAACTGCAAATTTTGCTCTGAAAGTGATTAATGAAGTCCTTATCAGACACAATTCACATGTGGCAGGACCTGATTTACACTGCTATTATTAAAGACAGGGGATAGGGAGCAGTACTGCAACTCGAAATAAATTCAAGGGGAAATGGGAGAACATATGGAACTAATAGCTGCTTGTCAGGATGTACAGAGTGCTGGTGTTTTCCTGGAGGGATGTGCGGGATGCGGGTGTAGGTGTGAACATATCTGTGAGCTGGGGCACTGCAGCTTGGGGTGCTGAGAGGAGCTGGAGCTGGAGGTGTCCCAGGGGTCCCCAGGGGTGCTCAGGCAGCTAACATGGATTCCTTGTCCCAAACAGTGGAGCTGAACGAGGTCGGCTTCAAGTTTGTTCGGAAGTGCATCAACGCGGTGGAGACGAAAGGTGAGGAGCTCGCCCTGCTGTCGGGAGGTGCTGCTGGCCTGGCCCTGCTTCCCAGGGCCTCAAGGCACCTCATAGTTCCTGTAGTACTGTGTTTGTTAGTTGCTGACACGGGACCTTGGCTTTTAGCTGAAGAAATCTCGTGTAGTCTGGAATGTCATCATACCAAATTTGGTTGGGATTGAACTTCTACCTTTATGCTGTTTTCACTCCTGGTTTTCTCAGTTCTGGCTCTGAGCACACCCACTGTTGGGCACCAGGAGAGCAGCTCTGACAGCCCATGCTGGGGGCCAGGAAGAGCTGAGGAGGGTACAGGGTTGTTCAGCCCCAGTCTGTGCAGCAACAGGACAGAAACAGGCTGAGGGGTGGCAGCTCATCCTCTGGGCTGTCCCATGTCTCCCAGCCTGCACCAGTGAACATCCAGTGAACTTCACCAGAATGGGCTGGAGGAGTAGGGTGAATCCCTCAGAACTTCTGGATGCCCAGGCTGCTGCAGGGAATGGCGCCTGGGTTCATCTCCAGAACCTCTGGGACTGTGGCAGCCAATGCCTGCTGGAGTGGGAAGCAATGGGGTGACAAAGACCCTGCTCACAGAGCTGGGAAAGACAGTGGCTCTGCCTGTCCCAGCACTGGCCAGTGTTTTCAGAATCTACTCCAATGTGTTTGTCTTCTCTCTGGGTTTGAGCACATTCATGTTAAACCTGCACCTCCCAGAAATGGCACATTTGGGCTGGTGTATCCCATGCACTGGCTGACCGGGCTGTGGGACAGAGCCCAGCAGCAGGGAGAGCAGTTCCACTAGATGGGGCTTTTGGGCTTCCAACCAGTGGGAGGACCTTGGCTGACACTCCTGGCTTTCTCCTCTTAGGAATCTCCACAGAGGGCGTGTACCGGACTGTTGGCAGCAATATCCAGGTGCAGAAGTTGCTGAATGCCTTTTTTGGTAAGAATTAATTATTCCATGCAATTACCCTGTCCCGGTTTTGAATTGCTGGGGAAGGACAGAGAGTATCAAGTACCCCAGTAAGAAATGTCCAGTGTGGGTCCCTGCACCCCCTCTGAGTCACATGTTCCCCTCCTTTCCTGGGTCTTTTCCCCTTCTTTCCTATATCATGGTGAGCTGGACTGGGATAACACAGTGAGCTGGACTGGGGAGGTGGCCTCTGCAGGGAGGCCTCCACCCTGGTGTAAGGTTTTTCCCTGGAAGGATGGGGACACCTCACTGTGTGTGTTAGGGAGTCAGTGTACCTGTTAAGAAGTCGCTGGATGCATTCCTGCTGTGAGCCTGCCTGTGACTGGATCTGTCTGTCACAGAATGTGGCAGCTGGGGACAGTCTCTATAGGAGACTCCCTGGGCAGGCTGTGGGGCTCAGCAGCACAGCTCTGTGCTGGGACAGGTGCTGCCAGGCTGGGACCTGGCTGAGGCCATCGTGCCCCGACCCCTGTGAGCCCCTCGGGTGAGCCCTGGGCTCGGTGCCCGTGTGCCCAAGGCTGAGCCATTCTCTGCAGCCCTGCCTAGGGGCTGGAGGGAAGGGCAGGGAGTGGGATCCCCTCACTGCCTGCGTGCCTCGGGCTCGCCCCAGCTCAGACACCTGATATTAATGCAGCATTCAAAGCCTTTGGCTGTTGCTTCCTATTGCTTCTACTCTGGATGTTGTTTATTAAGACACTGGTTTGTGCTGGCATCTGGCTGTGCCCAGTTCTCATGGAGCCATGACTGGCTCTACTCGCCTGTGACTCATTGCTGAGCCTCAAGTTTTATTGCTGCTTGATTCTCACCCTCCCTGTGAGCAGCTCTGTGGTTTCTCCTCCAAACCACACCAGTGAGTGGCTTTTTGTTTTGTTTATCTGCATGGCCTGGATAACCACTTGCTACCCGCTGGCTATGAATGCACGATGGAAAGTCCAACACCACAGAAATAACTGCTGCAGCAGGATTTCAACCTGAACTGCTCTAAGGAGTTAGATTTTTGTTTGTTTGTTTGTTTCTACTCCTCTTTCTTTTTAAAAATAAATCTTGCTGTTTATTTTTTTAGTCTAGCTGCCCCCCATCCTGCAACCACATCCTTCACTTCATGGCACCAGAGACATGATGTGGTTGTTCAGTGAGGGTGGGTAGGAGCAAACTGTCCTTCCACACTGCTGCCCCCCCCGAGCTCCTTCCTCTCCCTGCAGCGAGAGGAAATGCTTCCAGAACAGCATTCAAGGGAGCAAAGGGGGGATTGGAGCTGGCACTCAGATTACTATGGATGTCAGAAAGCTTGTCTTGGCCTGTTGGAATCTGTTGTTTCTACCAGTCTTGGGAAAAAGCAAACTATGGAGAATACGTCCTCACTGACTTTTCAGCACTGCTTAAATTTGATCTTCTGCTTCCCCCCTTGTCCCTCATTAGCACTGCTCCCCAGCCTCTCCAAAGTCCTGACACTGGTGCTTTTCCCAGCTTTTCCCTGTTATGTTTTTCCCAGCTACGGGAATCAGAAGCTCTCTTTGTGTGCTGCTGTGGCTTCATATGTCTCGAGGGGAAACCCCACCAGAGCAGACTATTTATAAACAACCTCTAAATGAACCTTATTTTAAAGGCATTTTGTTTTTCCTCCAGATCCGAAATGCCCCGGGGATGTGGATCTCCAGAGTGGAGACTGGGACATCAAGACCATTACCAGTTCACTGAAGTTCTATCTCAGGTAGCACTGCAGGTCCCCCCTGCCCCAAGGGGGCAAAGGAGCCTGGGGCTGATTCAGGTGAAAAGTGGAGTAATTTGCCAGATGTTTACATCTGGCTATTGGAGAGGGCAGAGTCACAAAGGCTGGGGGAAGAGGACTGGATTTTGATAAATGTGGGTGTTGCAGAACCTCCCATGCCATGGGGAGAACTCTTTCAGGGATGCTGCCTGAGGGGAGGTGCCGCTGTGGTGGTGGGTTCCTTTCAGTCCAGGGTCGGTGATGAGCAGGTCATGCTGTCCTGCACAACTCAGTTTTCTTTCTGGTTGTTGCAGGAACCTGTCTGAACCCGTCATGACATACAAGCTCCACAAAGAGCTGGTCCTGGCTGCCAGTAAGTGCCACAGCTGCCCCACTGATGGTCCCTGGCCCTGCCCTCCCCAGACAGGGTCCATCAAAATCACTTGTCAGAGCTCTGTCAGCCCAACTCCGTGGTGTCTGGCTGCTTCCCCTGTTCAAAGAACAGTGACCCTCCTTTTCAAGTGCTTACCTGTGCAGGGGAGGTAGATTTTCCTTCTTTCCTTTGCTGCTGCAGTGCCCTTCCTTTGAACAGGGTTTCATGTTCTCAGAGGGTCTGGAGAGCCAGGGTATGTCACTCACCTGAGAGCAGCACAACAGTCCCACAAGAATTGCTGCCCTATAGTATTGATATATTTATTTTAAAACCCACGAGGGAATGGGCTGTGCTGTTCCCACATAGATAGCACACAGATAGGTGCTCCCTTTAGGTCGTGAAATTTGTCCTGGGATGTTGAATCCAAAGTGTCTACCAGTACATGAAAGACATTTCTCTGCTGCAGCTCTTGGGATTGAGCCACAGCCACGAATAACAGAGGTCAGCCAGGAAGCACAGGTGTATTGCCAGGCCCTCACGTGTGCTGAGCTGGCCTGTCCTCAACTGTCCCCTCATCATGGCCACTGCAGATAAGCTGTGACAGTTGTGAACTGGCTGCATCCTCGGAGCGTGTTGGGAGCCGGTGTCCTGTGAGGGAGACAGAGGGATGCAGGAAGCTGGGCATTGCTCTCAGCATGGGAGTGCTGGCATTCAGAAATATGTGGCATTAGAATGTCCCTCACTCCCCTGTGCACCTGGAAGTCAATGGGAGGGGAGGGGCCACCTCTCCTCCATATGGCTCCCTGGAGAATGAATAACACCCCTTCTTTCTTGGAAAGGGAAATGTTCCACCTCCTGCTGATGGTGCTAAATAAATCCCAGGATTTATTAGTTTCAGAACTGGTTAAGTCTGTGATGTCTGGGCAGGATCCCGATCCCTTCCCTGCCCTCCTTCAGAAACTTGCAACATTGAGCTTCCCAGCCACTGGATCCCAAACCATGCTTACACTGAGCATTTTATTGTTTCTGGATTATTTTTGCTTCTAAGGGTGACCTCTTTGGGTCAGGGACTCAGTTTTTTTCTCTGCAGGGTATTTTGGGTGTTGTTCAGTGTTAGAGCTCTCTGGGCTGATAAGACACTAGAGAGGGGCCATGTGCTCCCAGGTGTGTGGGGTGAGGGTGCCAAGGGAGGACCTGCCCATGCCCAGCCTCTTTCAGCCTGCAGCCCTGAGCTCCTTTTCAAGCTCCGTTTCTTCCTCTTTCTACCTCATGTTGTTCCTCCCAGTGTTCACCCTGTTGCTGTGAAGTCTCACTTCTCTCTGCTCCCTCTTGCTCTCCCACTGCACAGAGAACAGCTTTGGTTTCTTTTGGCTTTATCTTTCCCTGGTGTATTTACTTCGAAAGTGGTGGGCACAAACTCTTCTTTGTGTTACTGCTTTCCAGAGTCCGAGAACCTGGATTACAGGCTGGGAGCTATCCATGCACTGGTGTATAAACTGCCTGACAAGAACAGGGAGATGTTAGAGCTCCTCATCCAGCACCTCGTCAAGTAAGGAGATGTTTTCCTCTAAAACCAAAGAAAGGGAATAATAGAATCAGCAGAACAAGCCATTTTTGGGGTTAGGTTTGCAAAATTGTATCCACCACAGCCCCCTTGGGAATTTCCACATGGACTGCACAGATGAGGTGATTATCCTTGCTGCCCTCCGCATGAAGTGATGCTTCTCTTTCTGATTGCCCCTTCCACCCCTTTCTGACACACACAGAGCAGGAAATTATTTTAAAATTAAAATACCCTCCTGAGAGCGGGGTTGTAAATCTCACCTCTCACTCCAGATAACAGGAATGTTAGGTCTGGGGTTCGGGAGTGGCTGTGGGACCTGTGCCTATGGGCTGCATGTGGAGCTTTGGTTTTATCTGCAGCCCTGTGGGTTGATGTCCTGAGCCCTCAGAGCAGCAGGAAGATGTGAGCATGTTGGTCAGGTTCTGGCACAGGCATGTGGCAGTGGGTGCTTGGTGGCACTGAGCAGTGACCTGTGGCTCCCCCTGTGAGCCACTGAAAGAGCCTGTTACTGATGATCATGGCACCAGCACTGCACTGGCAATGGAGGTTTTCCTGCCTCCTTGTCACTCCAAACTCAAAGACTTGGTGGGCAGGGGCAATTGTTTGGGCTCCAGAATTGCTTTGGAGAAGCTGTTTTCAAACCTGGACTGTTTCCATCAGCAGGGCTGACCTGGCACTGTCACCCTGGCACACAAAGGGGAGTGCCATGCCCCAATGCCATGGTCCCTCAGGGGGGCTGCTTTGGGGGACCCTGCCTGCAAGCTGGTTTCAGCCTTTCAGGTACCTGTCTGTGTGGTTTTAGGAGTCTTTCTGTGTGTGAGGCTGAGCCAAGTGCCTGGCGTTCACCATGAGTACACCAAGTGCCCCGTGAGATGATGCAATGCTTGTGGTCACTGAGTTTATTCCTCAAAGTGTTTACTCTTAAATTCTATTCACTCTCCCCCTGGAGACAGAACCCTCTAAGGCCAGAGCTACAGGGCAAACTCAGAGTTCATCACATGTCAGCATCAGTCTCTCCTCAGGTCCAGTTCTGGCTGAGGCAGTGCCCACCTGCATGGTTTGTATTGCAGCCAACATCTAGGGCTGCCCTGCAGGCTCCATCCTCCTCCAGAGCTGGGGCACTGCTGGGCAGGCAGAGCTCTGCCCTGTGGAACTGGGGTCTCTCAGAGAGCAGATGCTGTGCAGAGATTTATTGGAAACCACTGAAGTGTGCTCCCTACCTTCAGTCCTCTTCCTTCAGAGAGAAGGAAAATTAAAGCCAGAAGTTAGTTCTGGATAAATAGGATATAGGATTTAAATGATTCCTTTGTTGAGTCCTTTTGTGTATGTGTTGTGCAGATGACTTTTGATTTCAGAGTTGAAGTGGAGCTGGGAGTGGGAAGGGATCAAATGAAAATGCTGTCAGCACGTTGCTCTCCCAGCAGCTGTCCCAGCCAAACGTGCACGTCGGAGCTAGAACCGTGTTTGTCTCTGCAGGGAAACAGGTTCTCCTGAGACACAATGAAGAAAATTGTAGGACTGATTCTTACTGTATCCTGGGTTTTTATGGCTCGTAGTGAGATCTGTTTGGAAAAAACCAAACCAAACCCTATTCCTCCTTCCCCTGCTCTCTGCAGTGTGTGTGAGCACAGCCGGGAGAACCTGATGTCGCCGTCCAACATGGGCGTGATCTTCGGGCCCACTCTCATGCGGGCACAGGAGGACACTGTGGCAGCGATGATGAACATCAAGTTCCAAAACATCGTGGTTGAGATCCTGATCGAGCACTTTGGGAAGGTACAGGCAGCCCCCCAGCCCGGAGCTGCTCCGGCTGCTCCTGCACACTGTTGCTGCGGCAACGCAGCAGCGCTCTGGCTCCTTCGGGAGCCTCCTGGGGCTGGGTTTGTGTAACACACTGCTCTGAAAGGCTTCAGGAGGAAACAAAGAATTGCAAGAGTGTTCCTCACCGTGGCCTTTAGCTGGTTCCAGAGCAAACACCGAGTCTGGGCATTTTTGCTTTTCTTTTTAAATAAGGGTAGTCTTTATTGAAAAACCCCTATTGTATGGCTGGACATTAGAGGGCTTGACACTTTCCTTTGTTAGACAGGAGCTAGGCCAGAGCAGAACTGGTTTTAATGTGCACAGTCCAAGATGAGACACTACACGACTGTTAAATCAGGGGAAAAAGCCCAGAGCAGACAGGTACTGAATGGTTGATGAAAGTAATTCAGCTGTGAATGCGATCCGTTCAGATCCAGATGTGAGGACAGCGTGGGGATGGTGTGGGAAGTCTAGGGGGAGCTGCTCCCTGGAGTGTGGGGGGTCTGGGGAGCTGCTGCCTGGGGTGGAGTGGTCTGAGGAGGCCGCAGCTGGTGTCCCGTGCCCATGGTGTTGGACTGTGCTCTGCACAGGGCAGTGAGCCCTGGAGAGCCTCCAGCCCCACGTGCCTTCCCTGGATCTGTGCTGGCTGTTTCAACCTGAGCAGCACCCGGGCTCCAGCTGCTGGGGTGGTGCTGAAGATCCACATGCAGGCAACAGCTTTGTCATGTGGAGTTGTGTCTTTGGAGAGCAGAATGTGCCGCTGTCTCTGCTTGCTCCTGGCGGTATCCGATGTCGGCTCGGGGATGTCAGGGTGGCTGGGGATGGCAAGACCTGTGTGTTAATGTTTAAAGCTTGAGCAGCATTTGCATCCCGAGCAGCAGATCCCAAGCAGGGTGCAGACTGCTTCCCTGGCAACTGCCCCAGGTTCCAAGGAGTGGGTTGGTCCTTCAACTTTTCATGATAGCATACACAGTGTCCAAACTTCTCTCATGCCTTAGAGGCAGGAAAGGTGTGGAGCCATCTGTTCAGGATGCTGTTTGCTGTGAGGGGGCTGGGGCAACTCCCAGCAATAGGGCAGCACAGGGGCAGGGAGAGGAAAGGAATAGGTGGCTGAAGCTGGATCAGCAAGGTTCTTGCAACAGGAGATGTGGAGCCAGAGCAACCAGGTGGGGACCAGATGTGGGGGTGGGACCAGATGTGGGGGTGGAAGTCGGCTGTAGTGCCAAGGATTGAAACCAGAGAAACAGGATGAAAGAGCTCAGAAACACTTCTGAGTATCCACACCAGAAGCTCAGGGAAATACAAGGCAGTTCCTTTGTAGGTCTCTGTGAAGGCCTTTAATAAGTTCCCACAGAAAAACAGGGAGTGGTTTGTGTCTGGGGTCTCACCCAGCTCGCTCCAGAGCTGAGGCTCTGTCCTCCCCCCATACAGCCCATGGCTCGGGCTGAGTCACCACACCATTGCCCTGCCACCTCCAAGAGCTGGGGTGGCACCTTTAATTAAACCACATGTCCCTTTGCTTGCTTTTAATTTCTCTAGCAATAAGGTTAAGTTAGTCACATTTACTAGATTGAGCTTGTAAGTTCAGTGTTTTAGAGTTGAGTGTCTTCAGCTCACACATGAGCAAACAGACGAGTCTGGAGGAAGAGGGGATGTGGGTTATGTGGTGCAATGTGAAGGCTCTGAGGACAAAGTAACTATGAAGTCTTTGTGGATAATATTACTATTTTCACAGCTCATGTTTCAGTACCATGAGTTAAGTCGAATAAGTTAAATAGGTTGATTGTTCTGGAAACATCTTCTTCCCTATACAACCCTTCGTAAGGTGAGGGTATGTCAATATCTTTGTACCTTCAGGTTGTTTAACTTGGATTTTCATTTATAAGCAAAGCAGAGGCTGCACTCACATCTTAAACAGAGTTGTTTGTGGTGCGTTTAGCTTGGGTCTCAGGTGTTGAAAAGCACCTTGTCAAAACAGCATTCTGTGGTACCTCTATAAGCATCCCTGGGGAACGTGACACTTCTTTAAAAATCAGTACTGGATGCTGGTCAGGATACAGGAAGGAGGTTGATATTTCAAAAAAATTGCCCTCCTGCAGGCAATACTTTGCTGTTTTAATAATACATGAGCTGCTGCTTTTAGCTCCCTCTGATTCCAGGCAGGGAGAGCACTCCAGACTTTGTGTTCCAGAGCGGGGAACGTGTCCTGCCCCTGCCCAGGCAGAGCCCTGTGGACACTGAGCCAGCACACGCCCTGTGCCACCAAACCCTGAGCGGTTTTGGTTTTTTTCCCAGAGAGGGTGTGGAGTCTCCCTCACCGGTGATGTTCCGGAACCATCTGGACACAATCCTGTGCCGTTTGCTCCGTAGACCCTGCCTGAGCAGGACGATGGACTGGATGCCCACTGTGCTCCCCTCCAGCCTGAACCATTCTGTGGTTCCTGCTGCTCCTCTCCTGTGCAGGGGGGGCAGGCTGTCAGCAGCCAGGCCAGGGTCCAGCACACGGATCATCCCAGGCCAGCCCAGGCTGGGCACAGACAGCCCAGCCATGGGGTGTGGGCAGCCTGGCTGCTGCTGCTGCTCACCGGGTCCAAGGAGATTGAACTAGGGATGTGCTTTCCTCTCCCATCCCTCATCTTGATCTCCCAGTCCTGCTCTTTGGCTGACAGAAGAAGGAATACACTTTTGGTTTGAATTACCAAAATGGGGCACTTAATCAAAGCAAAATGTTACATTTCTTCATGTTCAGATTTTTCTGGGTGACTCAATGAAGTTGTTTTTCTACATCAGTGTGGCCCAAGGGTGTGGTGGCCCAGCACTCTCATCCTCTGGGCTGGAGCCTGGGGGGGACCAGCTACATCTCCCAGGACAGGCAGTGAAGCCTCCAGGCAGCTTGGGCCATGTCTCCACAGTAACTCAGGCTTTCAATCCTAATATAACTTCAATTAACATCCCTGGGAATAGCCTTGGAGCAGCTCCTTTGGGCCTTAACACTATGTTTCAGCTATTAAAATGAAATTCTTTTTCAGCTCTTAAAAAAAGCCCTGACATAAATAAGAACCTCTCAATTAAACCCACCAAAAAGGTGCCACATGACCACTGTGAAAAGGAGATAAAAGTCAGCAGTATTGTTTTTATGCCTCTAATTCTTCCCAGGTAATTTCCTGGTACCACACACTTTATTGTAAGCCGAGAGCCGGAGGGTTGTAGCGGTAGATCTGAAACAATGACGGGCTGGTTTGGGTGTTTTGGAGATCGTATCACCTCACCAGTGGGAATTTTGATGTTCCTCAGGAGCTGTCAGCTCCAAAGCTTCAAAGCCTCCCTTGTCTGCTGCAGGAGAATTTGATTCTAGAGATTGTCTGTGTTTGTGATCTCGCTGCTGAGCCATGGGGAAGGTGTTGTTGGGGGGAGGGTGTTGGTGGTGTGGAGGTTATTGGTGGTGGGGAGGGTGTTGGTGATGGGGACAGTGCTGGTGGGGGGGGGGCACCTGTGGGAGGTGAGGCAGCAGCCCCTTTGTGTTGGGTCACCTGGACATGTCTCCCTTTACAGATCTACTCCGGCCCCCCAGAGGACACCACGGCCCCTCCAGTGCCCCCACCCAGGGTGGCTGCCCGGCGCCACAAACCCATCACCATCTCCAAACGTCCCCTGAGGGAAAGACCTGTCTTCTTTGGTGCTTCTGTGGAGGAAAGTGGAGGTCAGTCCACCTGTTCTCTAATGCCTTACTTGCCTCTCACCCCTCCTGCTTCCTGTAACACCTTTCCAGAAGCAACGAAGGAAACAGCAGCAGGGCTGCACTTCCTTAGCCCTGGGCATGGCAGGCAGTGAGGGCTGTTCAGGGAGAAAGGGAAGCAAAAAATACACGTGCGTGGATTGCATCGTCACAAGTCAGATTCCCTGGGATTTGGGTTTTTCTGCTTCCTGCCGTGTTCTCCATTAGCTAAACTAAGGCTGTTTCTTGCACAGGAGAGGCACAGAGGAGAGGTTTTGTGGCTTCGGAGGCAAAGGTGCAAAGGGAGCTGCAGAGGGAGTTGGTGGGATGGGAACCAGGGAGGTCTGCAGGGCTGGCTCAGCCACTGGTGGTTCCAGAGCAAGAACTCCAAAGTACTTTTTCAGGACCCAGTGATAGTATTTTCTAGACCAAGTTCAACTCTGCTGTTAAATCCAGCTGACTGTAAGGAAATGCTAAAGCCTTTACTGCAATGTCGAAGGGCACATCTGCTTAAGATCATGTTTCTGCACCCAATTTGCTCTAATTGTCACTGCAAACTGTGCCCTGATGCCATTGTTACCAAAGAGATGGCAAATTTCTTTCTCCATTACAGTTGTCAGAGCTTTTAGGCAGATGATGTTTTAGGCATAAAGTGTACACGAAATGCACTTTATGACACTGGCAAAACACGATTGATTCACGTTGCTCCTTAAAACCCCCAGGCTGCTCATGCTGTTGGGGCTGGCCTTGCATTCCAGTGCTTCCCCGAGCTGGGAGTGGAAGCACCAGCAGGAAGCAGGCTGCAGGGAGCACAGGGAGCAGGCTGCAGGGAGCACAGGGAGCAGGCTGCAGGGAGCA